>NW_023495088.1:0-5000 GCF_904425465.1 Colossoma macropomum | reverse complement strand
AGCTGTCCTCCATCCCTCGAGCAGCTGAGCCACAACTCGCAGAGATCTCATCCCCAGCCTCGCAGCCACGTCCTCCACCCGAGTGAGATCTGGTCCGGCGACGTCCACCAGCCGGCGGAGGGTTGTGACTCCCGATGACAACAAGACTCTAGTCAGTGCAGGGGTGATCGTGCCCGCCAAGTCCAGTCGTGTGCCGTTGAAAAGAGGCTCCTCCAACAGCCAGTGCAAAGCGGAGCCAGCCTGTTTGTTTACATTAAAAAAGTCCCAGATTTTAAAAAGTCCTCGATAAAAAACAGGCAACCCAGCAATGTCCAGTGTTTTTGTGCTCATTAAAAACAATGCTCTGTCCAACCCCAGACCACCTACTGTGCGTAATATCGTGCATGATACCGCCCTCCAAACCAGCTCACTGGGACCAGCAAGAAGTCTCTGGATGAACTGGATTCGGAAGGCAGCGGCCCTGCTAGCCAAGTGAACGAGTCCTTGCCCCCCTTCCTCTTTTGGCAGATGTAGAAGTCCCTGCGGAATCCAGTGCAGTCGATCCCAGAAGAAGTCCACTAGCACGGCTTGCAGGTTTGCCAGCAGATTCGGTGGGGGGTCCACACAGGCCAGTTTATGCCAGAGCAATGATGCAGCGAGGTTGTTGATAACAAGCACCCTTCCCCGATAGGACATCTGGGGGACTAACCATTTCCACTTACTGAGGCGTCCTTTAATCTTTTCCACCATGCCATCCCAGTTCTGTGCACTACAGATACTGTCCCCCAGATACACCCCCAGATATTTAAAACCACCCCTTCTCCACATCAACCCATCTGGAAGCGCGGGTTCCCCACCATCCCAATCACCAACTAAAACTGCTTCACTTTTGCCCAGTTTACTTTTGCAGATGATAAAACCCTAAAATCATTTAAAATTCCAGCTAAAACATCCACATCAGTCTGGGTACTTGCTATCACAACAAGGTCGTCTGCATACGCTGAGACACACAGTGGAGTAGAACAGCCAGGTATAAACAAACCGGAGATGCAGTCTCTCAGTTTGCACAACAGAGGTTCAATAGCTAGAGAGTACAGCATGCCAGACAGAGCACAGCCCTGCCTAATACCTCTGTGCACTTTAAAAGGAGCACATAAACCACCATTAACTTTGAGTACACTCTCAATGTCACTGTACAAAACCTTGATCATGGCTATAAAACCTGGGTTGAAACCAAAGTTCTCCAGAACTTTCCACAGATAGCCATGTTCAACCCGGTCAAATGCCTTTTCCTGATCCAAAAAAATAAGACCAGTCTTTAAGACCAATAGTCTGGAGACTTCCAAAACATCACGGATTAGATATACATTGTCAAAAATTGACCTTCCAGGCACACAGTACGTCTGGTCAAGGTGAACCACCTGCTCCATCACCTTCCCCAGTCTCGAGGCTAACGTTTTTGAGAGCAGCTTGCAGTCAGTGCACAACAGAGAGACGGGGCGCCAGTTCTTTAGTTCAGCTAGGTCCCCCTTCTTGGGTAGCAGGGTTAGAACGGCCCTCCGACAGCTCAGCGGAAGCTTCCCTTCCCTTATGCTGTTCTGGAGGACATCCAGCACATCCTGCCCCAACACTGACCAAAACGCTTTATAAAATTCAACAGGGAGACCATCAATACCTGGCACCCGACCATTCTCCATGCCCTGGAGAGCCTCATACAGCTCTCCCAGAGAGATATCTGCATCCAGCACTGCAGCAGACTCTCGCGTGAGCTGGCTGAGGTCACGGAAGAATCCCTCCTCCACCTCTCGTGCCTCTGCCCACTCGCTCTCGTACAGCTTTGAGAAAAAGCTGATTGTCTGCTGGCGAATTTCAGAAGGCTCAGATAAGAGATCCCCTGATTCTGTACGCACAGCATGCATAAACCTTTTCTGTCCATTCCTGCGCTCGAGACCGAAGAAGAACTTTGAAGGAGCATCCATTTCCGACACGCGCTGGAAACGTGAGCGGACCAGCGCCCCCTGTGCTGTTATGCCTAAAAGGTCAGCCAATGCAGTCTTTTTAGTTTTCAGAGCTTCAATATGCCCCCGATTTCCTGTGGCCTCTGCTAAACCCTGGAGCGCCACTATTTCAGTCTCCAGAGCTTTGAGAGATCTGGCTATGTCCCTTGTGACATTGAGAGTGTACTGCTGACAGAATACTTTAATTTGTATTTTAGCTATGTCCCCACCACTGCTGCAGGGAGCTAAAAGATGTTTCATTGAGCTAAAAACATCCCAAAAAAAAGTAAAAGACTCTCTAAAATTGGCATCCTCTAAAAGCGCAGTGTTAAAATGCCAGTATGCACTCTGTGGCTTAACGTTACGCTTCCTTACTGTGCACTGGACCATACAATGGTCTGAAAAACCAACTGGGGAGATAAGACAGCGTGTAAAAGCAGAAAGTTGATACCTAAAACCATAAAATCGATCCAGCCTTGCCAATGAGAGTGTGTTATCTCTTGAATGTGCCCAGGTATACTGTCTCTGCCCTCCATGGAAGTTCCTCCAGACATCACACAAGTCATGGGCCTCCAGCATCCCACACAATCTCTTACGGGACGCAGCATGCGGTTCCATATGGTTCCTGTCCATGCTGTCTGCTGTACAGTTAAAATCCCCTCCCAGTATTAAAAACTCATCAGGACCACAAACTGCAATTACAGTGTCCAGAGTATCCAAAAAGGACATCCTGTCCATCCCCCCAGTTGGGGCATAAACACAAATAAAAACAAAAACAGTGTTCTCAAAACACGCTGTCACTTTTAAAAGTGTGCCATTTAAAACTTCATCCACTGAATAAGAACAAGGAGTAAAACTCTGTGATAAAAGAACAGCCACCCCACCACTAAAAGAAGAGTTATGACTTAAAAAGGCAAGCCCCTCCCACTCTTTAGCCCAGTCTGCAGTGTTACTGACGTCACTATGCGTTTCCTGTACAAATATAACATCAAGTCTCTTCTGTTTCACCAACTCATATAGCTTTGCCCTTTTACCACAGTCTCTCGCCCCATTAATGTTCAGACTCGCCACTCTGACATCACCCATTAAAAATAAAATAGATAAAAAACACTAAAAACAGAGGTCATTCTGAACCAGGGAGGGCAGGAAGTATCAGACCTCATCCTCAGTGCTCACTTTATTCAGTCTGGTCAGAATCTTCTTCAGCCTGTAGACTTCTAAAGCGGTGAAGGACCCTTCCCTCCTAAAATGCCTGACATCATGAATGAACTGTGAACTGTTTGGGAAATGCTCCTCAACACGGACTCCCTTTTGGCCTTTAGTGACCGCAAGAACTTTCTTATATCGTCAACTTTATAGAGCACAGCCATGTTCTCTTCCTGCGAGCACACCGACCAGCCCGAGTCAGACAGAGAGCCTTCGCTCTCAGACTCCACCTCATTCACCGCACTGCTGTCTGTTTTGGCCTGTTTAGTGCCCTTCCTCGGTTCCGCTTCTTTCTTTATTAGGAACTTTAAAAAACAGTCTCCGCTTCCATTTCCACCTCCACTGTAGCCTCCACTGCTGTACCAGCTAGACTGATCTCAGTACCGCTGTCCCTTACCTGGTTATCTGCTCCCCCGGGTCAGGAATCCCCCGCTCCTGCTCCTCACCACCAGGCTCGTCCACAGCGGGCTCCTCCGCGGTTAGCGCCGCCGGGAAAGGCTCGTCCGCGGTCGGCGCAACCCCAGCAGACATTTCCGAGGCTGGCACGGCCGCAGCCGGCTCTTCCCCCGCAGGCGCCGCAGCCGCCGGGTCCCGCGCAGCCGGCCGAGCAGCAGCCGCAGGGGGGACGGCCACCGCGGGCTCAGCCGCGGCAGGCCCCGGCCGCTCCGCGCTCCCGGCATCATTCGCGTTAGCACCGAGTTTTTCAGGGCAGGCTCGGACGAGATGTCCGGTCTGGCCGCACCTGAAGCACTTCATGTTGGTGTCAGACGACACAAACACCGTGTACTCGAACCCCTCCACTCTGAACTTCAGCACCAGGTCCAGCTCGTCCTCACCGTCTCTCAGCACCATGAAAACCAACCTCCTGAACGACACCAGGTGCTTCACCAGGGGCGATTTACAGCCGAGGGGGATCTTTTTAATGGGGGAGACAAGTTTCCCAAACCGGGACAGCTCCTGAGCGATCAGCTCGTCAGAGATAAACGGGGGGACGTTGGACAGAATGATCTTTTTGGAGGGAGTACTGAGGGGCAGAACAGACACGAACTGATCATTAATCACGAGTCCACTCTGCACCAACTCGTTGGCTTTGTCCACAGTGGACAGGAACATCACCACAGCACTATTCATACGCGAAGCAGACACAACATTATTGTACCCGACGACGCTCCCCGCCGCCAAACAGCACTCCTCCACACTCGCGCGGCACTCCACCTTAACACCATGCCGGCGAGACAGGCTTTCATACAGCCTGGGGCTTTGGGACGCCATGCTCCCAGCAAAACGCCGGTAACAGACGCCCCGCACACACCCCACCACACCTCACTCACACACACACACACACACTCACACACAAACTCACTCAAACAAACTACAGATACAGACGGACAACGACGCAACAACAGAGAAAAGAAGTTTGGCAAAACGCCAACCACGCTCACCGCGCTCCGCTCACTCTACCGCTCACACCCACGCATGCGCAGAGAGAGAGAGAGAGAGAAAGAGAAAAAGACAGGGAGAGACAGATATACAAGGAAAGAAAAAAGGAAATAAAGAGATAGAAAGAGTGAGAGGATGAGCGAGAGACAGAGAGATGAGAGAGAGTGAGAAAGAGGGAAAGGGAGACTGAGAAAAGAACACTGAGAAAGAGAGAGAGAGAGGGAGAGAGAGAGAGGCAGAAACTGAGAAGACAGGGAGAGAGATATACAAGAGAAAAGGAAATAAAGAGATAGAAAGAGTGAGAGGATGAGAGACAGACAAGAAAAGAGAGACAGAAAGGATGAGAGAGACAGAGAGAGAGAGAGACAGAGAAAGAAA
>NW_023495087.1:0-418 GCF_904425465.1 Colossoma macropomum | reverse complement strand
GTGATATTGCGCCAAATTTCCCAAAAACCTAAAGGCTAAGTTTACCCGTAGCTTTTCGACAGTCATAAAGTCCCTTAATATTCACCAAAGCACAAAACTTTGATAACGTATGACCATGAGATTTGTCAAAAAATCAACTCATAATAAAAGACATGTGATATCGCGCCAAATTCCAAAAATAATAGGCTATAGTAACTTGTGGCAATTTTGACCATATCATCCCTAAATTCACCCCAAGGCATCAAAATGTGTTGGAAAATGTATTAGGACCATGATGTTTTTGTCCAAACAATTCAAATTCCATCATAAAAGAACATGTTATTGCGCCAAATCCCAAAATACATAAGGCCTATAGTCTACCTTCGTGTGCGTATTTTGACTGTCAGAAATTCCCTTAATATCACCCCAAGCATCGAAA
>NW_023495086.1:0-812 GCF_904425465.1 Colossoma macropomum | reverse complement strand
CAGCCTTGCTTAGCTTAGCAGACAAGTCAACCCTAACAGATCCCAGCCCCATAGGAACTGCTTGCAGCAGCATCCAGTTTTGGCCATTTAAATGATCCCATCACTAGTGTTAGGTATCAATAGAGGCTATCTTTTTTAAAACTCTACATCTTCACCCAATTATTTCTTATTGCAAAGTAAAGGTCAATTTCAATACCTGAATTCCAAATTATACTGTGAGTTAGTTTACAATACAAGCCCTGACCAAGCCCCACATGCTTAGTGTCAGACATGAGACCAGACAAAGAGTTCTCAGAGGTCTGTAATCCACTGGCTGAAGCTGTGGCCAATACAGTGCCTTCTGGCCTTCTAAAGTAGTTCAGGACAATATATCAGTGAGTACATGCAGACTTCACTTGCTCTCTTAAGCACTCTGCTTAGTCCCACAGTATGAACTTCTTTTCAACGTATCCAAGGTTTTTTTTAACAAAGTAAAAGGTTGGTTGAAAACTTTGAACTCCTGGCAAGGCAGCATGGTCTCCCATCCAGTGACTGACCTAGACCAGCCTTGCTTAGCTTAGCATACAAGTCAACCCTAAGAGATCCAGCCCCATAGGGAACTGCTTGCAGCAGGCATCCAGTTGGGCCATTTAAATGATCCCATCACTGTATTAGGTATCAATAGAGGCTATCTTTTAAAAACTCTTCATCTTCACCCAAGTATTTTATTTCAAAGTAAAGGTCAATTTCAATACCTGAGTTCAAATCTAATGTGAGTTAGTTTACAATACAAGCCCTGATCAAGCCACATTGCTTAGTTTCTGGCATAGACC
>NW_023495085.1:0-1012 GCF_904425465.1 Colossoma macropomum | reverse complement strand
AAGCTAAGCAAGCCTGGGCCTGGTCTTTTCCTGGATGGGAGACCATGCTGCCTTGCTAGGAGTTCAAAGCTTTTTAACCAAACCTTAATTTCAAAACTAACCTATGGATACAGTGAAAAGAAGTTCATACTGTGTGACTAGGCACAAGGCTTAAGACAGCAAATAGGAAGTCTGCATGTCTTTGGTTATACATTCTACTGAATTACTTTACAGGACCTGTATTGGCTTCCAGCTTCAGCCAGTATATACAAATCTATGAGCACCCTTGGTTTGGTCTCATGTCAGTAACTAAGCCATGTGGTCAGGGCTTGTATTGAAAATTAACTGACATGTAGAAGTTGCGGATCAGGTTTGACCCCAAACCTTAATTTTGAAATTAAAATAACTAATTCAAAATGAGAACTTTCAAAAAAGTCAGCCCAGCCCCATCGAGTCCCTAATAAGCGTGGCTGTATACTTTGAAAAGGCCAATACTGGATGCCATCAGCTCAGCCAGTGATCTGGTGCTGAGGTATCTTAGGCTTAATGAGCCCTATGAAGCTAAGCAGGTGCATGGGCAGGTCTGGTCGAGGGAGCACATGCTGCCTTGCTAGGACTCAAGCTTTTTACACCAACCTAATTTCAAAAGCGTCCACTATGGATCCAGGAAGAAGTCCAATACTGTGGACTAGTGGCACAGCTACGACAGCAAATAGGAAAGTCTGCATGTCTGATATCCATTCTACTGAATTCACTCTACAAGACATGTATGCATCCAGTCTTCAGGCCAGTAAATACAAATCTATGAGCACCTTGGTTTGGTCTCATGTCAGTAACTAAGCCATGTGGTCAGGGCTTGTATTGAAAATTAACTGACTTTTGAAGTTGCGGTCAGGTTTTGATCCTAACCTTTATTTTGAAATTAAAATAACTTAATTTAAAATGAAGAACTTTAAAAAAGTCAGCCTCCACTGAGTCCTAATAGAGTGCTGGGATACTTTAAATGGCCAATACTGGATACCAAGCTCAGCCA
>NW_023495084.1:0-915 GCF_904425465.1 Colossoma macropomum | reverse complement strand
TCACATCCAATTAGGCGCTTAACATGCGGCCGATAGCGGCAAGCGAGCTTTCATCTCATTATATTCCATCTATGTCGTGGTAACGTCTTAATTGGCTTTCCTTTCTCGTTCGAGACTTCATTCCAGCACAATCTTTGAGCGTACGCGTCGCATTTATTGATCACTTATATATAGCTTTTGCGTTTTCACTTACGATAAGCTGATGCGGATAGCGGCAGGTGACTTCTCATCTCATGATGTTATTCATGTATATGTCGTTGGTAACGTCTTTAATTTGGCTTTATTTCAGTTCGAACTTCATTCAGCACAATCAAGATGCATCACAATCACAAATTAGGCAGCGCTATATCATGCGGCGGATAGCGCAGGTGGGCTGTGATCTCATTATTATTAGCTCTATGCCGTGGTAGCACGTCTTTAATTGGCTTTATTGTCAGTTCGCACTTCTTTCCACGCAATCAATGCATCACAATCACAAATTAGGCGCTACATGCCGATAGCGGTGGGTGGACTTTCATCTCATTATATCATGTATTCGTGTGATATAACCGGTCTTTATCTGGCTTCATTTCACGCTCGATACTCATTTTCCAGCACACATCACAATCTTAGGCGCTTGCAGCGGCGATAGCGGCAGGTGGTCTTTCATCTCAGTACTGTTCATACCTATGTCGTGATAACGTCTTTAATTTGCGGCTTCATTTCAGTTCGAGCACTTCACTTCCAGCACAATCGAAGTGGCATCTCAAACACAAATTAGGCGCTTACACTGCGCGGATAGCGGCAGCAGTGGAACCTTTGCACTTACATTATAATATCATCTATGTCGTTACGGTAACGTCTTTAATCGGCTTCATTTCAGTTCGAACTTCCTTCCAGCACAATCAACGCATCACACTGACAAATTAGGCACTT
>NW_023495083.1:0-2997 GCF_904425465.1 Colossoma macropomum | reverse complement strand
TGCCCTCATGAAGGCCAAGGTAGGTGTGGTAGGGACCAAGCTGAGGCCACACTTGGACAAACTGTGTCAGGTTTGTTTATTTAACATGGAGACAGACCTATTGTCTCTCTAATGCTTATACACATACATACCGTCCCATGTGTACACACAACGCACAAATCCTCACACAGTAGCTTTTGTGTCCTTGCATACTTTTTGTGTTGCCCAAATCACTACTCCTTGCAAATGCTCTTGGGTGCTGACTTGACAGTTCATTGTGAATTATATATGGTACGGTGTCATCCATGAATACTGATTCATTATTGACACAGTATTCATCTGTTTGCAGAAACAAAGCATTGAAATGAGACGAGATGCTGTTATCCGCAGCCTCATACTGTACCTTGGCGAGAAAGAAGAACTACTTTTTGAAGATTGCCTGGTGAATTGTGCTTTTTTTTCTTTTCAACAGTACAGGTTAAAAATACTTTAATGTGTCTTAATTTTAATTAACCCTAAAATAAGAGAGGAAGACTTTAAGGGATGGAGAGCTTATACTCTGATAGACCACACCGAGGGAAAAAAACTTATATAATCTGGAAGAACAAACACAATTCACTCAAATTAAGTACATTCATGAGAATTAAGTATTAACTGGCTCTGTAAGAATGCAGAGACAGAATATGCGGCTGAGATTCATTATTAAAGCAACATTCATTTAGGGCCTTACAATTTGTGGAGTGTAGCCATCCTTTGTCATGTAAAATAGATTTCATACTTATTTTTAATATAATTTTAACAAGTTGTAATTGTGCTGTGAAAGGTATTTCAAATGATTCAAGCAGTTCTGCTTGTTTTTTAATACATTTTTCTGTTTTCTTGTAAACTGTGTGCAGGTGGACAACCGCAGTGATGTCACTGAACACATCCTCAAGATCTTGGTCATCCATGGTGCTGATGGAGAGGATCCAGTGGATGTATCCATCCTTCTTGACGGTGCAGAGATCTTGCCGGGATGCTGCAACACTGCTAAAGCTTGCGCGCTGCTCATGGGGCTAATTTATGCTCTCAATCTGGCATACCCTCCAACACTGCGATACACTTTTGAGGTGTTCCAGAAGCTTTTCCTGGATTTGGATGTGATTAAACTGTCCCCAAAGGTACAAGCTTTAAAGTTGAAGTTACTATCTTAAATATTTTTGCAGTGCAAGTACTTTACATCTCAGCTGCTGGTACACTCCAATTCACTTTTCCATCTGCAAATGACTGTTACAATAACTTGTGAAGACTGACAGCTCCACTTGTCCCTCCCCTCACATACAGCAGTTTGTCTTTGCATGGAACTTCCACTGTCCAGACACACACTTGATTTTTTTTGTGTTTTTCCCCATTTGAAATTTGTGCTTGGCACCAGTGGCATGCATTTGACAAATATTTTTGGGGGTATAATGATTTCCTGTTTTCATACTTAAAGATAATCACCATGCTTTTGAGTTAAACTTCCCCTGACTACTTTGTGAAGCATTGCATTTTCATTTTTGCTCGACAAGTCATGCCTCTCAGCTCTTTCCTATTGGAAAGCCCTCACTCTTGTGTAGTACCCCCTGTATTTCTTTTATTGATATTTATTACAGTTAAAATGGTAAAGTAACCTTGTATTTATCTAGAACTGTTAAAGTGGAATTCAATTGAGGCAATTGAATCAAAAAAGTCAAAAATGTTTACAGTGGTGGTGACGGGAACAAGACATCCAGGTCTAAAATCTCCCTAACAAACTTGGATGAAAGGGTTGTGAAATGCTGCTTGATGTGGGAGGCATTGCTATTATGGTAGGTGTACACGAGTTTTGTTCTAAAACGTGATCAATGTATTTTATTGTAGGTGGTATATTATATCTAGAGTGTTGACAAAATTATTTAACATTTTTTACATTTAACATAGTTTTACTATCACTTTTCATTTCACATTCATTTACTCAAAAACTTACTGAGGCCCATGTAGAGTCACTGGTAGTTTTGGATAGTAAATAAATGGCTGTAGTTATGTTATGTGCATGGCAACCCAATTGTAATTAAATATTTAAGTTTCTCTGCTATGAGCCATTGCACATCGAACCACTCAGTTACTCTTCTCAACCACTAAAGTATACAGACAGTTTGATAAATCTGGGGAATTCCTTTTTAACACCTCTAGATGTTAATAAATGATTTAATGCATTAGTGTGCTAGTTCAGAGTGCGAGTTTGTATGTTGCAATTGCAGTGTTTCAGAGGGTTCAGAGGACTGTTTTAATTTAATATTTTAAAAGCACCAAAGCTGTTGAATGTAGTGGATTTAGGCAAGACCGAGATAATATTGACCCAAACATTTTTTTGCAATATTTACTGACAAGGGCATGACTGTTTTAACACAGTTTAAGTTAAATAGTCTACAGTATAACATACTGTATAGTCCTTGTATGCAAGAACATTGGGTAGTGTTGGGTGGTGCTGATAGATTTAAATTAGCAGTTAAGTTAATTGTTAATGTTGATGATTCTAAAAGGGCTGCTAGAATTCTGGTCATGTCAATTCTTCCGAGTTCTGTTAGGTTAAAACCTCATCTTCTGTTGGTAAGGTCATGTGATGCAATTTTATTTTTATATATTTTTTCTTATTATTTATTTATATTTTTGTAAGTTTATGCTCATGAATAAGTATTGAAATTGTTTTACAGCACAGGAGACAGTATTTATTGTTTCAGAATAATTCCCATTCTAAATTGGGTCACGCATTGGTTTTATATATTTTTTATTTTTTTCTTGAAATAAGTGATCCAATCCAGCCCCAAACAGTGAGTGACTGGATGCCCTGATGTTGTTTTTGAATTGTGCAATTGCTTTAAAGATTATTTGTATGTGGTTGTTTTATGTTTAACTGAATGCACTTTTAAATATCCAACAGGGCATCAGTTGTGTTTATCAGATTTACAACCCTGATGCCTACAAAGCCAAAATTGGACCAGCCCCTCCCTGCCTGAT
>NW_023495082.1:0-1056 GCF_904425465.1 Colossoma macropomum | reverse complement strand
AAGTAAAAGTTTGGTTGAGACTCTTTGAACTCCTGGCAAGCAGCATGGTCTCCCATCCAGTGACTGGCCTAGACCAGCCTTGCTTAGCTTAACAGACAAGTCACCCCTAAGAGATCCCAGCCCCATAGGGAACTGCTTGCAGCTGGCATCCAGTTTGGCCATTTAAATGATCCCATCACTGTATTAGGTATCAATAGAGGCTATCTTTTAAAAACTCTTCATCTTCACCCAAGTATTTCTTATTGCAATGTAAAGGTCAATTTCAATACCTGAATTCAAATTCTAATGTGAGTTAGTTTACAATACAAGCCCTGACCAAGCCTCATATTGCTTAGTTTTCGACATGAGACCAGACCAAGAGTTCTCATAGGTCTGTATCCACGGGCTGAAGCTGGTAGCCAATACAGGCCTTCTGGCCTTCTAAAGTAGTTCAGGACAATATATAACTGAGTACATGCAGACTTCCAATTTGCTCTCTTAAGCCCTCTGCTTAGTCCCACAGTATGAACTTCTTTTCAAAGTATCCAAGGTTTTATTTCAAAGTAAAAGGTTGGTTGAAAACTTTGAACTCCTGGCAAGGCAGCATGGTCTCCCATCCAGTGACTGACCTAGACCAGCCTTGCTTAGCTTAGCATACAAGTCAACCCTAAGAGATCCCAGCCCCATAGGGAACTGCTTGCAGCAGGCATCCAGTTTGGGCCATTTAAATGATCCCATCACTGTATTAGGTATCAATAGAGGCTATCTTTTTAAAAACTCTTCATCTTCACCCCAAGTATTTCTTATTTCAAAGTAAAGGTCAATTTCAATACCTGAATTCAAATTCTAATGTGAGTTAGTTTACAATACAAGCCCTGATCAAGCCCCACATTGCTTAGTTTCAGGCATGAGACCAGACCAAGAGTTCTCATAGGTCTGTATCCACTGGCTGAAGCTGGTAGCCAATACAGGCCTTCTGGCCTTCTAAGTAGTCAGGACAATATATAACTGAGTACATGCAGACTTCCAATTTGCTCTCTTAAGCCCTCTGCTTAGTCCCACAGTATGAACTTCTTT
>NW_023495081.1:0-544 GCF_904425465.1 Colossoma macropomum | reverse complement strand
CTGGACTGACTGATCATCGCTAGAATTATATATCGCTAAAATTATAGTTTAACACTGCACAGTGGTGTTAAACTGTATCCACTTATACTGTTTTGTGTCTGTGCTGTTATCCGGTGTCGACCAGAGGAGGATGGGTTCCTCTATTTGAGTCTGGTTCCTCTCAAAGTTTCTTCCTCCTGTTGAGGGAGTTTTTCCTTGCCACTGTTGCCAAGGTTTGCTCACTGGGGGCGTGGACCCGGATTCTTTGTAAAGCTGCTTTGTGACAACATCTGTTGTAAAAGGCGCTATATAAATAAATTTGACTTGAATTGACTTGACTTGATATATGTCATGCATTTAAGCTAGACCATGAAATATTTTGATAAATATTCTTCTAACTACCTGTCTGGCATCAGACAAACTCCCGAGGGTCTCGTGAGGAATCTTGCTGTGCTCCTCAGATAGGGTCTGCAAGGCATCATTTAAAATTTGTTTCGTAAAGCAGGGTTACTCTATACCATATTTCACTGCATTTGGCAGAAACTGTGTCTAAATTTTTTTCAAC
>NW_023495080.1:0-46930 GCF_904425465.1 Colossoma macropomum | reverse complement strand
CATATGTTGAAGGCACGGTCCAAACTATCACATTGGTTGTAAGCAATTTTACGATCTTATGTCCAGCACTATAAGGTTATGTAAGCCATAAAACACTTATAAATGCATTTTTAAAGCATTATGTGTTCAGGATTCATAGGGTAGCTAAAATAAATGCATCTGCACCAAAGTCCTGTGTGTGTTTATTCATTTGTTTTTACACATTTGCTGTCATTATGAGAGAATTCATGAAAAAGTGAAATGAAAACTCTCCAAAAGATATCATGACAGCCCTTTTTTAATAAATTGCCACAAGCCCATTTTAGTTTGCATGTGTGTAATTTTCTAGGATGAATTATTATTTGGAGCTGTAAACAATGATGAGCAACTTTTCACATTTAGCTGTGTTCTGTTATGAAAAATAGCCTTACATGAAACGTAGAAACGTTTGTGACATTTCTGATGTTCCCAAGTTTTTATTTTTATTTTATTTTATCTTAAAGAGTTGCTGTTATATTGTGATTTTCAGACTTGTCCTCTAAAAAGTGAACAAAATGAGACAGGATTAATCTGAACCAATTACAGTGGGATGCTAAACAGGCATTATGGGTAAAAGTCTCTTTATTGACAGTGTAGATGCATACAAAGAGTGGACTAATGATCTGGATATGCTACCTGCTTTCATACCCAGATTGTTTCCTAGCTGGTGTGTGGATGAAGTGCCTATTATTTTGATTTTAAAGCCACTGAAATCCAATGTAGAGTTTAAAAATCAATGTTCTGTTTAGACACAGGCAGGTTTAACTTGGATTACTTACTGACATATTTCACTCAGACACTCACATGTTTAACTCAGCTACTGGAATATTTATCTCAGTTACCATCTTATTTCACTTAGTTACTGCCATATTTCCCTCTAGGTAGCCTTTTAGCAAACACTTTAATCTAATGAGTTCAGTCCTTTTAGTTATGGACCCACTTCCCACAGGAACTACATCCAAGGCAGCTTCTCATAATGGGGTCTTCAGGGGTGTCACGGGAATCTGCAGCTGATCCACGAGTTGAGTGTGACTGAAATTTCCCTCAACTATAGAGTCAATCAGGGCTGAAACAACAGAAGAAATTTGCTGACAGTACACAGACACAGGCAAGAGGAAAGACTTCAAAACCAACCCCTTTGTGAGAATATCTATTGTGGAATACTCACCACATCCAGGGCTCGGCGCCTGAGGTCTATGTGGATGGGCCCAACAGTCACATAAAACATGACCAGTACCGCCACTGTACTTGCACAGACCTCCTTTCAAGCGACGAAGCCTCTCCTCAGGTGACAGATGTGACAAATCACACTGCATGGGTTCCTCGTGGTCGTTGGTTTCTCTACACACAGAGACTGGATGTTTTGTACTGATATTCGCTCTTTGGTGTTTGCAGTCATGTGTGAGTTGGTCCAAACCAAAGGCTAGAGTGATGAGTTGATCAAGACTTAACTCATCATCTCTACAAGCTAGTTTGGTGAGAAGTTTAGTTCAGTGCTCGATGAATCATAACCAGCAATGCTGGTTCGTTCTATCCAATACTTGCTACCAGGGTGTGGAATTTTTAAGCAGATTCTGACACTGAACGGTTACCTTGGCAGCGATTATTCAAGAGTTTACCACTGACCTTTCCTTCATGTGGATGATCAAAAACTGTACAGAAATCCTTCAAAAACTGCTCATATGACTGGCTCTGCTCCTCTGGCCAGGTAGCAGTAGCCCAATCCAATGCTTTATCTGCCAGTTGAGAGACTAAGAAAAAAATCTTAGCCTGATCTGAGCTCGAAGGTGAATTGTTAAAAATAATTGAGCTCTGGAGCAGAAAACCAGCAACACTTCTCAGGATTACCATCAAATTTGTCAGGCTTACTAACAGGAAAAGCCAAACTAGGTACTTACTGAGGTGTGAACTGAGGTGTGAACATTTATACACCATTTCTGGTCCTGCTACCACTGCAGCTGCTCTCGCGTTGCCGTCTGCCATTTTTTCGGAATTTTCCAGACTCGAGAAGCTCCTCCCTTTCCATTTCCGTTGGATTATGGGACAATAGTGTCCATCATTACTATACTCAAGAATCGACTGCTTTTAAGTATGCATTGTGGATTTTTCAGTATACTCAACTTTGACACTTGTGACTATACTACATACTCAAACACTAGTATTAGTATTAGTATTAAGTGTGCAATTGGGACGCAGCATTTACTTGTTAGATTTTTATCAATACTCATAGTCAGGAAACAGGTAGGGGTCAAATTTCAGAAAGGGCAAAATAGAAAAGAGGACAAACATAAAGAAGAGATCAAGCAAAAAGTCCAAAAACACGGTCAAAATACACAAGAAGGCAAATTCACAAACGTAAACACTCAGCAGCTCTACTAGGGGAACCAATACCTCACAAAGTCCTAATCTAAAACCCAGGCTTATAAAGTAACTGAGTCTAATCACATGAAAATTTAGACAGGTGAAACAGATCAGTACTCACAGCTTTTTTACCTGCTGAGAAATTCACCCCGTCTTAAATCTGGCTACATTGGTGTTACATCCTTAAAATTACACAGGTAGCAGATATTGATCCCAAAAACAAAGAAAAATAAGCTGGGAAACTCTCACCCTCCTAAAGACCACTCTGTAAAAGAGAGATCTCCTTCACAGTTTGTGATATTCAGGTCAAAGGAACTAAAAGATGATGAACTGACTCTGCCCTTGAAACAGAAGACGTAAATGCGCACATTCCCGAGAGACAGAGGGGCGGAGTCTGGAACAACACCAGGTAATCTCCACACATACAATGTACAACGTTAAACAAAAGAAGAGGAGTTATTAACACAGTGCAGAAGTAAAGAAAGCAGCCATGAAGAGCAGCTTTACTCTCCTCTTTCTCTTCCAGCTCCTTCAGCAAATGCATAGTGAGTCCCATCAAGGTATGCAGCCTTTTACTTTCATTTCTGGAATCTGACAGGCAAACAGTAGAAGATCATATCAGTTACATTGATAGCATATAATAAGGAAACCTAAGGACTTTAGCACTTACTGAATAACACATATGGTCGGGGATTAAGATGGAGATTAAGCCTAAACCTAGATAGAAATATTATCCTGGTGAATCATAATTGACATTACGACTTGATACAAAACTAAAACAAATAAATGAGCAGAAAACAGTCTTATTAAGGCAAATGTTTTGTTTATGTGTGTGTGTGTGTTTTGTGTGTGTGTGTGTGTGTGTGTGTTTCTGCAGACACTGAATATGTAAATATATGTATCCATGGGATTGTCTCTCGTGGTTTTCACCTCCCTGAGTATATAGAGAGGAACACTGTGAATGACATCACTCTCTTCTACTATGACAGTAATATGGACTCTAAAATGCCCCGCCCTGACTGGATCAACAGTACCGCTGGACAATATTACTGGAACCATATGAATCTTGGGACAGAACGCAACAGATTTTTTCTTACCCTGGGATTTGACTCAGCTATTAATCAGTTCAACACCACAGGTAATGTGTTTTTAATCTATTTACACTGTAAATAATAATAAAGGGTCTCATTCACCAATATAAGTTTTTTCTTGAATTTGTTCTTGAAAAACGGACGAAGAAAAAGTCTATGTCAGATTTAATGTTACAAAGTAAGCAAAGATCAGACACTCGCAGATATAAAGAGAAGGTTTAAGTTTACTGCTTGGGACAGTTACAAAGAGCATAGTCAGAACAGGCCATGGTCAGTACCAGAGAGCAGGATAACCAAAACAAGAGGGACATCTAGAGAAAAACCAAAACCAGTCCAGGATCGAAAATCAAGAGAGCAAATAATACACAACAATCCAATCCAAAGGGCAAACATGAAGTGGCAGGTCACAAACACAAAAAACAGGTCATACACAGAAAGGCTTTTCAGACAAAAGACTGCTCAATATGCAACAAAATAGGTCCGCAATACTTCACAAAGAAGCTGAACTGAACTAAAGCCTGGCCTTTTATACTAACTAACTAATTAAATGAAATGACAAACAGGGGTGAAGATTAGAATTCTGGTTATGAGGAGTGCTGGAATGAATGTTCATTGGTAGATGGTGATGGTAGGGAAATCATGTGACCTTCCACTGGCTCATGGGAGTTGGAGTCCTCTAGTCAGTCCATGATCTCAAGTGTCTCTGTAGTAGAAAGGAAGCAGAGTGAGGAGGTGTGACATTCATGATGTGTCCTTAAACCACAGAATTGCTTGCACATTTGTGCTCTTGAGTGTGCATAGATTATGTTCTTACCTAAGAACAAACCCCAAATAAGAAATCATAGCTGAATGTCAAAATCTTTGTGAAAACTGTGTAAGGGGCTTTTAAGAAGAAATTTCTTCTTAAGAACGGTTTGTGAGTGAGACTCAATGTTCCTTTTGCTAAATTTGATACAAGCAAAATTAGTGAAAGTGAAGACTTGGAGATGTTCTTGTTTGATCAATATGGTCACAGCATGTCCAAATGTAAACAATGGTACCGTGACTTCTGTTAAATCATTCTGAAATGTACAAAATGAGCCTTGCTGGAATGCAGTGATCGATGCCTCTCAATTAAGCCTTTCCAGCCCAGTGATACCAAATGGCATTGTGGTTTTCAAAACTGGAGTTCAAAAATTATTAAAAGGTATCTCAAAAAAGATCTACACTGAATTTCTCCTTAGCAATTAAAGAGCAACATTTCAGCAATACAGTTGAGATTCCTTCAACGAGAAATTCTTTCAATGAGACTCCTAACAGCAAGAGACCACCAAAACTGCGCTCATCAGATAAACAGCACTTAAAGCTTTCATCTCTGAGAGAGAGGAGAACATCAAGCTCCACTCTTGATTCAGATCTAAAAAAATCTACAGGAGATTCTGTCCATCCTTCCACTGTGAGTCTGAAAGGATGCGTAGCTGTTAAGAAGCTCTTACTGAGAAAAGAACACAGACAAAAAAGAAAAAATCAAACAAAGAAGCTGCTGGTGTTTTCAGAACAGTGAACTGACCGCCCCAGAGTCCAGACCTCAACATTACTGAATGTGTTTGGGATTGTTTGGATTGTGAGAAGCAGAAAATGTAAACAACTTCTAAGACTGAACTTTGGAGGTGTGAAAAATATCCCTGCAGATTTCTCTGAGAAACTGAAAGTGAGTCTCCTGAAAAGAATAGAAGCTGTAATAAAGGTAAAGAGTGGACACAATAAATGCTGGGGGGAAAATATGATATTATATTTAGTCTTTGAGACTTCAAAAATGAATAATAGTAATACTGTCTGTTCTTAAAGCAGAACTCCCATATGTAGTATTGAACTCAGTGTGGGAAAGTGAATGTACACCATTCTTCGCATTCCAATACAAAGTGGAGACCTGGAATAAAAAGATACATAACATTCAAACAGTGTTCAAACTCAAACTATATTTCTCTCTGTCTGCTCCTGTTTTAGGTTCCTTGTCTGACCAAAACGTGTACCAGGCCAGTGGCTGCTGTTACCTCTATCCAAATGGAACCTACAGGACATCCCTAACTCACACATTCAATGGAAAGGACTTCTTAAGCTTTGATATTGACAGAAAGACGTTCGTTGCTGCTGTTCATCAGGCGGTATATTATAAACGTCTGAGAGACAGAGATGAAGTCGATCTACATGTCTTAACAAATGTCTATAAAACAGTGTGTCTGGATCGAATTAATGTCTTCAAGCATGCTCCTAAAGTTTGTGTCAGAAAAGGTAAGATAATTCTTATGGATGCACGCGATTCCTAAATGTTTAATGCACTTCATTCTAATGTGATTTAGTAGTTACACTAGTATTAGTTTATAGTGTCTTGCACAGATTTGACAATCTGCTTTCCAAGAACCTGGTATGACTGCGTACAATATATGGGCAAAATTATGCGGACACCCCTCCTGTCCACTGAGTTAAGTATTTCAGCCACACCCATTACTAAAATATGCATAAAATCAAGCAAATCACTGTGCAATCACCACAAATTCACCACAAAAACTCACAGAGCGAAGCTGCCAAGTGCTGAAGAGCACAGCGAGTAAAAATCACCTATCCTTTGTTGAATCACTCTCTACAATCTGTATCTGATAGCAACATCAGCGCAATGACTGTGCGTTGGGTGCCTCATGGGTTTCCATGGCCAAGCAGGTGCACACCAGTCTGAGATCACTATGCACAGTGCCAAACATTGACTGGAGTGGTGTAAATCACACTGCCAATAGATTGATTTCTCTGCAGTGATCATACTCAACTATCTGGCAGTCAGCTGGAGGAGGGATAATGATCTGGGGATATCCGATCTGTTTTTTAGAGTTTGGGCTCAGCCCCTTAGATCCAATGAAGGGTAATATAAACACTATAGCACACAAAGACATTTTAGACAATTATCTGCATCCAACTTTTTGGCAACAGTTTGGGGAAGGCCAGGGGCATTGGCTGGGCATGTCAAGATCCAGGGCTCTGCCCAGTTCACTGTAGGATTGTTTTGGGGTTTTCCAAATTATAGGACTGGTCAAAATATATTTGAGGTTATGGCTCCTGAAGCCCAGGCCAGGCAATGTTCCTGGGTTTCACATTGACTGTGCACAAAGCAAGGTCCATAAAGACATGGTTTGACGAGTTTGGTGTGGATAAACACCAGTGGTCTGAACAGAGCCCTGACCTCAACACTGAACACATCCTCACAAATGCTTTTTTTGACTGAATGGGCACAAATTCCCACAGAAACACTCCAAAACCTTGTCGAAAGCCTTCATAGAAGAGTGGATGCTGTTACAACTGCAAAGTGGGTGGGCAACTCTGTATTAATTCAAATGGTTTTAGAATGTGATGTTCAAGAAGCTCATATAGGTGTGATGGTCAGTTGTCCACATACTTTTGGCCTTGTAGTGTATGTTCACAGATATCTAAGCCAATTCCAATTGTAGATTTATTCTTTTGTTTCTTTTTTGTTGGAAGATGAAGTAGTTTTTAATTGTGTTCCAGTTCCAGAAGTCAGGATCTTTGAGAAACAGAAGGCCGGCTCCATCACAGTCACATGTCATGTGATGGGGTTTTACCCCCGGGCGGTTCAGGTGGACTGGTTCGGTCCAGATCTGCAGCCTGTAGATGGAGGGGTCACTGATGTCCTGCCCAATGAGGACAGCACTTACCAGACCAGAAAGAGTGTGACAGTTCCAGAGGAGGATGTAGGAAAACACACCTACAGCTGTGTAGTGCTTCATAGCAGCGTAGCACACAGCATCACCACAGTCTGGGGTAGGATGACTCCTGTGCATCATTTAATCTGTTATTTAATCTATCAGTACTAAAGACTTATTTTATTTGCTCTATCAAACCAACACGTGCCTTAAACTTTCCACTATTTTATTACATTGATCCACGTATTGAACAATAATCTTTAAGTTTAGTGTTGAATAATAATATGAATATCCTTTGTGTAGCTGTGGAGAAACGCAACAGGTTTGCTGTTTGGACTTCTCTGGTCTGCAGTTGCTTGCTGGTTATTGGATTTGGTTTCTGGAGGTGCTGTAGATGTGATGGTGAGTTAATGATCAATGTGTTATCATGAATATCAATACTAGAATTTAGAACAGTGGTTCACAATTCTGGTCCTAGAGCACCACCATCCTGCACATTTTAGAGTTTCCCATGCTCTAATGAACTATTAACAAGCCATTCCTGAGATGGGCTGAGGGTGTTAGAACAGAGATAACACTACAGCATACAGGACAGTGGTACTCCAGGACAATTTTTCTTATTTTATTTACAGTAATAATTTACTATACAATACAATAATAATAATACAATAGCAATGACAATACAGTGCAGATTGACTAAAACTAGACAACAAATGGTGCATTTAAATATAATATGCAATATTTCAAATATTTTGGCAGCAAAAAGAAGTTATTTGAGGATTTTTTTTATCTGCCTTGAGCTGGTCACTTTTGAAATATGAGATATTTGGGATATTTATTTTATTATAATTTTATTCAGTCATTTTAGAATCATCTATATCTCTGTACATCATTCTGGGCATTTGATGGGAGGCTGTGATGTTTCCTCCTCTTCTTTTCCTTACAAATGTGTTCCCATCTTCCTAGCTTACTTAAGAAATCATTTATATGTCTCACTCACAGCTTTCAGATTTTATATATAAGTTCTTAATTAACTGTATTCATCATGTCAGGTTGAATCAAATTCATTATATTTCCTCGTGTTTTGTGCTGTTTATCCTGTAGATGCTGTGAGCTGAACTGACGCTCTTCAGGAACTCTTTACTGCAGTTTGCTCTGGGACAGAACAGTGGAGCTTACAGATCTGCCATCTTTCAGTCTTCTCAAGTCTTTCCTTGCATTCATCCTCTCATCCATTTAGCTTGATGTCTGATACCATTTCTGGATCATAGATACAGCAATATGTAAACAAACTGGACAAATAGGAAGACAAACAACTGTGAACTGATCTTTGTGGAAGGAAGTTCAGTAGTTGTGATGCACAGAGCTGGTCTGTCATTAGACGCATATAGAAAAGCAATGACACATTTCCACCAGAGGGGTCTCCAAATCCTCAAAACACACCAAGTGCAGCTTTAAATACACCCTCAAAGACTCCATAGCTAAATATTAAAAAGTGTGGGCCCTTTTCAGCACATCTAGATAAAATAGAGCCCCGCATTCTGTCAGACACCAATCCAGTGCGAACAAAAGTGACTTTCTACTTTTCTTTATATCTTACTCTGTCTCCTCCTGCCTGCAGGCCCTGATCATCCAGTCAGCCGCTAGTCGGCACTTTACTAGAGGCACAGTGGTAAAAATGAACTAATCTGCCATTGTCTTATGGCTGATCATAATCCTGATGCTCCCCACGTCTAGTTATCTAGTTATGCCCTTCATTTTCTCCTCCAATCACTGCTCAGCAAAGGAGGATGGGTTCCCCTGTTGAGTCCTGGTTCCTCTCAAGGTTTCTTCCTCACGCCAGGGAGTTTTCCTTGCCACTGTCGCCCTCGGCTTGATCATCAGGGGTTCAGACCCAGATGTCTGTCTGAACAGCTCACAACCACGTCACCATCAAGCTATTAAACCAAATCAAAAATTCATCTCCTCCATCTTTCCTCTCATCTTACAGCCTTAATAGCAACACACTGCTTAACCTTGATCACCACATGAAGGGCCAATTTAAGTATGTCCAGCACTATGAGGTTATGTAGGATATAAAACACCTTATAAATGCATTTATAACGCATTATGTGTTCAGGATTCATAGGAGAGCTAAAATAAATGCATCCACAACAAAGTCCTGAGTGTGTTTGCTTTTATTTACATATTCACTCTCATTATGAGAAAATTCATGAAAAATAGAAAAGAACTATCAAAAATCATATGGTGCCATTCCTGTTGTGGTAAATTGCCACAAGCCCCTTTTAGTATGTGTATGTGTAATTTTCTGCTATTGGAGCTGCTAACATGGGAGAGCATCTCATGTATTTTATTTTTAAATTTTCACTTTTAACTGTGTGCTGTGATAAAATATAGCCCTTAAAAATGCAAACATGATTTTATCTGTTCAGTAATAATTTATTGGTTTTATAGAAACTTTCATTGCTACACTGTAAAAGTGATGTTCCCAGATTATTATTTAGGGGGAGATCATTCTGCTATATTAGCTGGGTTAGTTCTTTATTTACCTGCCACAACAACTCACTGACACAATGAGAGCTTAAAGAGTTGCTGGTTGATTGTTATTTTCAGAGTCAACTAGCCAGGGATTATAAACAGGGATTTATGGATAAAAGTATCTTTATTGACAGCGTAGATCCATACAAGAGTGGACTAATGATCTGGATGTGCTACCTGCTCTTTCATACTCAGATTGTTTCCTAGCTGGGGTGTGGATGAAGTGCCTATTATTTTGATTAATATAGAGTTTTAAAGCCACTCAAATCCAATATAGAGTTTGAAAATCAATGTTCTGTTTAGACACAGACAGATTTAACATTGTTAACTCACTGACATATTTCACTCAGCTACTCTCATGTTTAACTCAGCTACTGAAAACATGTCCAGCACCGCCACCATACATGTACAGTACATGTACCTCCTTTCAAACAAAGCTTCTCCTCAGGTGACAGACGTCGAAGGTGAAAGTTGTCAGGTTTAGTAATGGGAAAAGTCAAACTAAGTACTAGAAAGCCTCATGATCCACCATCTGCACTGATGAGGAGGTATTCTGTAACGGGACCGAACCACACAGGTGCTTGAGGTAAAACCAAGAAATGAAGTATGTTCCAACAGGATTTTCTCTCGTGGTTTTCACCTCCCTGAGTATATAGAGAGGAACACTGTGAATGACATCACTCTCTTCTACTATGACAGTAATATGGACTCTAAAATGCCCCGTCCAGACTGGATCAACAGTACCGCTGGACAATATTACTGGAACTATATAAATCTTTGGACAGAACGCAACAGACTTTTTCTTACTCTGGGATTTGACTCAGCTATTAATCAGTTCAACAGGACAGGTAATGTGTTTTTAATCTACTTACATTATCAATAATAATAATGGGTCTCATTCACCAATTTCTTCCTGTTTTTTTTTTTCTTAAATGTGTTTTTGAGAAAGGTAAGAAAAAGTCTATGTCAGATTCATGACAGTCCTAAACCAGAATTGTTCACACGCTTGTGCTCTTGAGTGTGTGTAGATTCTGTTCTTACCTAAGAACAAATCCCAAATAAGAAAATGTTGGTGAATGTCAGAATCTTCATGAAAACTGCCTAAGTGGGTTTTAAGAAGAAATTTCTTCTTAAGAACCGTTTGTGAGTAAAACTTAATGTTTCTTTTGCTAAATTTGATCCAAGCAAAATTAGTGTAAGTGAAGACTTGGAGATGTTCTTATTTGATCAATATGGTCACAGCATGTCCAAATGTAAACAGTGGTACCGTGATTTCAATCATTCTGAAATGAGCCATGAGCCACACAGGGCAACAGTAAAAATCTCTCCTCAGGCCTGGAGATGCTTGTCAGACTGTGGTATTGTGTACATTAAAGCTACATTGCCATTGATATAAATGCACAGTGGTTTATTTGGTCTATATAACTAAAATAATGAACTGAAACTACTACCTCAGCCCTCAAAGCGGATCACGTGAGCGTGCGCGCTCCCGAGACTCAGACAAACACACTTAAGACTATGACTCAATATCGGAAAGACAGCACGAGCAGAAGAGACACCAGAACTGTGCAGATGTAAAGAGAGTGGCTATGAAAATCAGACTCATTTTCTTTGTTTTACACCTCCTTCATCGAGTGTATAGCGGCTCATACGAAGGTAGGATTTACTTCCAGTTTCATTTAATCCTGTGTGGACTTTAATACTTCCTGTTCAACAAACAGGGGTGGCTTTCCATGTGTTTTTTAATAGATGTTTTGTTTTTGTAAGACTTTTAGTTTGTACAACTCCATTTCTAAAAAAGTTTTATCATTTTAATCCTATATTTCATTGAAAATTGTTATGTTGAAACTGAGAAATTTTATTATATCAAACAAGAACGGGAAAACATTTCACTTTAAAAACTACAGCAATGTCTCCTCAGTTCCCAAACGCTTACAGAGTGTTGTTAAAATAAGAGGTGATGAAACACAGTGGTAAACTTGCCCCCGTCCCAACTTGTTGAACGTGTTGTTGGCATCAAATTCAAAATGGGCATATATTTTTCAAAAAAACAATAATATTTCTCAGTTTCAACATTTAATATGTTGTCTTTGTAGTATTTTCCTTTAAAAATATGGTTTACATGATTTGCCCATCATTGCATTCTATTTTTATTTACATTCTGCACAGCATCCCAACTTCTTTGAAATGGGGTTGTATGTTAACACACGAATTTCTTTCCTGCAGATCCAGAGTCTTTATGCCTGCATGTGACTGTGTCCAACGGTTTTAACCTCCCTAAGTATATGCAGAGGACCACCCTGAATGACGTGACCATCTTCTACTATGACAGTAATATGAATTCTAAAATGCCTCGTCCTGACTGGATCAGCAGTACAGCTGGACAAGAACACTGGATCACTATGCAAGTTTGGGCAGACCGTAACAGGCAGGCTTTTACCCTCGGCTTTGAGTCAGCTGTTCAGCACTTCAACCTGACAGGTGCTGGGATTTTTCCATTTGCTCTGTAAAAGCTGTACCTGTTTGATCAGCGTGGTTACAGTTTTATGTAATGTAAACATACTGTAAACGTATTATGACTGCATGCTGTGCAGGACTTTTATCCATAGCCTGTATAAGTAAAGGGGGGTGTTTAAAGGAGACTTCCACTGATGTTAAAATGCATAATTATATAAGTATAATTCAGTTCAGATGTAAACATCACTCAGTTTCAAACAATGTCATTCAGAGTGGGTTGATATGTAATGATGTAATAAGTTTCTGTGGGGCAGCTTTTAGAGACTTTAAATGGATGTCTGGTTCCTATCACCACCACAGTGAACAACTCTGACTCTGCAAGTGTCTCTTTAACGGCACATTTCACATCAAACCACACTAAATGACTTTGATTTTATCCCAAATTATCCCAAAAGTGTTCAGTGGTGTTGTGGTCAGAGCTATGTGCCACTGGAGTTCCTCCACAGCAAACTCATCAAAACATGTCTTTATAGAGCGCTTGATTTAATTATGCAGAAATTTTGAAAAATTGCTTTAATATTTATTATTTATAATTATTATTAATAGATAATAACTGATAGATATGTGACATATTAGAACTGAAATTGTTACCTCCCTGTTTTTTTTAATTGTAGGTCCATTGTCTGAGCGTAATGTATATCAGGGCATGGGTTGCTGTTCTGTTTATCCAAATGGAACCCACAAATCATCGTTAGTGCACACATTCAATGGAAAGGACTTCTTAAGTCTTGATATTGACAGAAAGACATTTGTTGCTGCTGTTCCTGAAGCGGTGGTTTACAAACATCTAAGAGACAGTGATACGGTTGCTCGACATGGCTTAGCATATTACTACAGAATACAGTGTCTGGAGCGACTGAACATAATGAGGGATGCTCCTGCTCTCCAAATCAGAAAAGGTCAGAAAAATGTGTGCATAAAGATACTTATCAATGTCATCAGCTCAGCAGATTACCACTGCATTTACAATACATCTGAAATAGCTTTGTTCCTTTAGTTCATGGAGTTTTTAATTGTGTTGCAGTTCCAGAAGTCAGGATCTTTGAGAAACAGAAGGCCGGCTCCATCACAGTCACAGTTTTACCCCCGGGCGGTTCAGGTGGACTGGTTCGGTCCAGATCTGCAGCCTGTGGATGGAGGGGTCACTGATGTGCTGCCCAACAAGGACGGCACATACCAGACCAGAAAGAGTGTGACAGTTCCAGAGGAGGATGTAGGAAAACACACCTACAGCTGTGTAGTGCTTCATAGCAGCGTAGCACACAACATCACCACAGTCTGGGGTAGGATGACTCCTGCACATCATTTAATCAATCAGTACTAAAGACTTGTTATGTTTGCCATATTAAAGCAACACACATGCTTCAAACACTTCTCTACGCTTTTACAATGAGTCATTTTTTAACAATAATTCTGTAAATTGGAATGATATGATTATATTTTGTGTAGTTGTGGAGAAACGCAGCAGGATTGCTGCTTGGACGTCTCTTGGCTGCATTTGCCTGTTGATCATTGGATTTGGTTTCTGGAGCTGCTGTAGATCTAATGGTAAGCAAATCACTTTGGTTTGGTAAACAGTGATTAAAGTGTACTTTTGAAAATCAATTCTTTAGAGAAACCCATTGGTAAAATCAATTCACTTAGTTTTATTTAAATTTCACCATCGCTCCATCTGTTGTAAACATGTTGACTCTCATCTTACAGCCTGACACGTCTCCAGAGTGAGATTTTCCAGATAGAAACTACGAAATCTCCCATCTGACGACATCTTGAAGGTGATAGGAACTATAGCTGCTATAACTATAACTGCTTTGGGGTAGATTTTGCGGACACTGTGAATTTTTTTCCATTAGTAAATGCAGAAAGAAGGCAAAAACACTATATGGCCAAAAGTATGTAGATACCTGATCATCACACTATGGGCATTAATTTGGAGTTGCCACACACATACCCCCACCCCCCCCATACTGCTATAACAGCCTGTACTCATTTGAGGACACTTTCCATGAGATTTTGGAGTGCAAATGGGAATGTGTGCCCAGTCAAAAGTGTCTTGACTCACAGTCGACGTTCATTCATCCCGAAGGTCAGAACCACAGATTTCCTCTTCTTTTATGAAGCTCTTGGGGTAATGCCATAAAACAACTTTTGATTCTGCTACAACACTGTGCTTGAAAAAAATATATGATATAATATTTGTAATATATAAGATATAATGTATATAAAGTCCTATACCAATTTAAGGGTTCTAGAACAACATGCAAATGTTCTTTAGACTTTCAAAAAGTTTTTTACCTTCACTCATCTGTTTCTCTAAAGAATTATCCTTTGAACAAATTTTCAGGGAACCAAAAGTGGTGCAAATTACCCTTTTCTGCATCTTTATTTTTAAGAGTATGAGATAAATCTTCAAATGACTGACTTCATTTCTAAAGGTGTTTACCCACACAACTTTAAGGCTTGAGCTCCTAGATTTAACTGCATTTTAACGTTCAATTTCTCTCATTACACTTTCTCTTGCTTTCATCCTCCTGTCTGTAGATGCTGTGAGCTGAACTGATCGTCATCAAGAACACATCATTGCAGTGTATGTTGTTTACAATGCAGCTCTGTCATTTCTCAGCTCACTCCGGTCTTGTTGCACGCTATGCTTGTTGGTATATGTATGCCTTGGGAGAGCAGGTCTAGTGACTGCATCAACACGTTAAGGCTGATGCTTATAATGACACGAACTCTGGATCACTTGTGTACTTTGAATATCCACTTATAGAGGAATTAATGGACAGAGCAGGCAGTTAAGAAGTTATTACACATGTAATACAGATGCAGCAAATGATGAAGAGCAGGTAAGATTTATCTACCTGCTTTCATAACTGTTACATTATGTTATTTGGGGATTCTGTGGAAAATGTAAAGCAGGTCTGTAAACTCAGACTTGGAATTGACTGTTTGCAAAACAATGATGAGCAGCCATCTCTATTCATTGCTTCCTCTGTCAAGACAAGAAAAACACCAGACAAAACTCCTCAGAGCAAACCTGCAGTGAGAACGGTAGCAGATGTCAGAATCATGAGGCTAAGAAATGGTGACCAAGTGTTACTGAGGACCATGTAATTCAAGCACATACCAACCAGATAATCTGGAGCTGTTTTTAACGTAATTCCTACACTTTATTTGTGGTACTGTATTTTCATATGACGTCAAACAATATATAACATTACAAAACACTTAGATCAGTTAGTTAGCCAAGCTTTTCTTAGCTTAGCTGCTTCTAGTTAGCTTAATAAATTAGTCAGATTAAACAGGACTGTACAGTGCTCATATTCACAATTTAATTCTCAAGTACAAAATGTTCAGTCCTCCTCAGTGTTAGCTTTAACGTTATGCATCTAAAGGGCTAGCTTCTGTCACTATAGCCTTCTCCTTACTGGACATGATAACCAACCACCCAGTTTTTGTTTTTTACTGTAAATCGGCTTTAAAAGACTTTGGCATTGTGCCCAGTGCTTATGGTCATTTTCATAAGGAATTATATAGTCTATATATAATCTTATAGTCGGTATTTCCTTTTTAATGTGGACTGTTTATTTATACCTTCATTTTTATTTAAGAATCTTCTGACTGTCTTCATGAAGCTTTACAAAATGTATTTTTAAGATTTTTTTTACTTGTAAATGATTGTTATGTAAGCATGTTGTGTACTTGATATGTAAGCTAGGTATCCAGTTTATTTATCAAACCCTACTTTTTTCCAAGAGGTAAGAACTAGTGTATATCATGTTATGTTAAATGTATATTTTGATGGTTATTATAACTGATTAACCCTTTAAAATTCAGATTTTAAAGGGTTAATCAGTCAATCAGTGTGCATAAATTCCGATTATTATATACTAAGGATTATTATTGAGTGACTACAGGGACTACAACGCTGGCTGAGTTATGTGTGCAGCCTGGTGTCCTGACCCATCCTCCCCTTGTGCTGCGAGATGAAGTTGGTGAGGGTGTGATCTGAAAAACAGCCTGAGATTCAGATCTGAAAGAGTGTGTGTGAGACAAACACACCTTAACCTTTTGACTGTTTCATCATAAGAAATCATCGTGTTTTCACAAAACTACAACAACATTTCAGAAATTTAAATTTCATATGTTGAAGGTTAATATGAATATGTTTTGTGTGTTTGTGCAGACGTCTCTGTTTGGACGTCTCTGTTTGGACATGTCTGATCTACATTTGTTTGGTGGTTATTAGATTTGGTATCTGGGGCTGATGAAGTTGTAATGGTAAGTGAAATAACAAGATTATAACAGTGATCAGTGTGTTATTGTCACAAAACAATACTGGAGAGAAACCATTATTAAGCAAATTATATAAATTGAAAAAAATCTGGTCATCTTATTTTTAACCTCTAGCATTGTGTAAAATCACTGTATGATATAAATCCGTGGAAAAAAACATCTCTGTCATCTTTCAGCCAACTCCTGTCTTTTCTTCATTCACTATCATATACTATGCTTGTAGTCATACATTTTGGAAGGAAGAGACAATTTAGTGATTACTTGTGTTATCATGCTACTGTTATGTATGTTGTCTGTACTGATACCAACATACATAATATGTGAAACAGTCCTTTAGTGTTGTAACAAACAGATCTTGTCTTACATAAGATGTAGTAGAAACTAGAAAATAGAAAATAGAAATGTTCTTGTTCAAGCCTGGAATTGTTTTTGTCAGGTTTTTGCATTGTGTCTATTGCAAATGGCCATTTCAATAAGGGATATTTTCATATGTTCAGTATGTATTGGGTGTAATGATAACATCTGTACTATAAGCTGACTTCATACTGCCATCTGTTACTAGGGAAATGGAATGTTGACCGGAATATTGTTGAAAAAAATATAATGTTCAGTGAACCGCACTTCTTCCTTTAAACTGTGCTTTAATCACAACTTTCTCCAGCTTATTCTGGGGGACCCCAAGCCACTCCCAGGCCAACTTGGACATATAATCCCTCAAGTGGGTCCTAGGATGACCTCAGAGCCTCGTCCCAGTAGGCCATGCCTGGTAAGCCTCCACGTCCTGATCAGACACCCAAACCACCTTAACTGGCTCCTTTATCTCGTCTGTCTAACTGCCAGATACAGATACGCGCATATCTTCCAGAAACAGGTTAGGGGTTCATGCATGGGCTGGCGGTTTAAAGGTGATTGTACATCATGTGAGAAATGTGTTAATCGTCAGGGAGAACCTTGACGACTATTAAAATATCTGAAGCATCCAGATCAGAATTTTTCGTTGCAGTGAATGGTGGATGAGACAAGCACATCCAAAGTGGTCAAGCAGGTTCAGAGAAAAGGAAGCATGCCAAGAATACCACATCTCGCCATGCAGGATTCGTTGATCATGCTAAGACTTTTTATCAGCAAGGCATTCTCTCTGTGTCTTTCACAGGACAAACATGGGTTTCATCACAGGTTGCTGAAGGTGTTTTTTCTTTGAGGGTGTGGCCTGTTACCCTTTAGCTCAGTGCTGAGAGACTCTCAGGCTAATACTGCTTTCTTTTTCATTCTGGACAGACTTGTTCTTGTTTTAGTAACCATGAAGAACGCTTGTGTTTTATTCCTTCTCTTACATCTTCAGAAAGTGTGGACTGGTGAGTAGGACTCAGTAAGTCTGGATTTTGTAGGCTGACTTATAATCTTCTCTTTAGGTGCAAGATTTGACCTACATCATAGATGTTACTCCCTCACATGTCTCTCTGGTGTTGTTATAGCAGTAACCAAGCTCACGGATCAGCTGTGTCTCAGAAACTCATAATTTCTGACAAATGTATAAAGAAAGTGATAAACAGAGGTTATTGCTGGGTGTAAGGCATGTTTCTGCATAAGCACCACTAAATGTGGCTTCCAAAAAGAAATGTTATTGCTCAAATATTGGTCTAAGGTTTCTCTCTTAAGAAGTTTTAAACATGCAAGTGGTTAGTAGACTTTGGAGAAAGCATGATGCATGTGCAGAGAAGCTTTGTTAAAGGTGCATTACTTGATTTATTTATTTTATTACTAGTACAAATAACCTGGAAAATGCGTGGAACATGATAAACAATTGTTTTAGCAATAGCATCAGTACAAGTGCATTATGTGTCTGAGAAACCCCATTTGAAAAACTGCAGAATGGAGTGGAGCCCTTGTCTGTGTTTTCACTGACCTCCTGTCAGCCATTATACACTGCTCAAAAAAATTAAAGGAACGCTTTGAAAACACATCAGATCTCAACGGGAAAAAAATCATGCAGAATATCTTTCCTGATATGGACTGGGTAATGTGTTAGGAACAAAAGGATGCCAAATTGTTTGATGGAAATGAAAATTGTCACCCTACAGAGGGCTGAATTCAAAGACACCCCGAAAATCAAAGCAAAAAAATTATGCAGCAGGCTAGTCCATTTAGCCAAAATTCCACTGCAGCAACTCAAAATGGTACTCAGTAGTTTGTATGGCCTCCACGTTCTTGTATGCATGCCTGACAACGTCGGGGCATGCTCCTAATGAGACGACTGATGGTGTCCTGGGGATCTCCTCCCAGATCTGGACCAGGGCTGCACTGAGCTCCTGGACAGTCTGAAGTGCAACCTGGCGGTGTCGGATGGACCGAAACATAATGTCCCAGAGGTGTTCTACTGGATTTAGGTCAAGCGAGGGGGGGGGGTCCAGTCAATGGTATCAATTCCTTCAATCTCCAAGAACTGCCTGCATACTCTCGCCACATGAGGCCAGGCATTGTCGTGCACCAAGAAGAACCCAGGACCCACTGCACCAGCGTAGGGTCTGACAATGGGTCCAAGGATTTCATCCCGATACCTAATAGCAGTCAAGGTGCAATTGTCTAGCCTGTAGAGGTCTGTGCGTCCTTCCAGGGATATGCCTCCCCAGACCATCATTGACCCACCACCAAACCGCTCATGCTGAATAATGTTGCAGGCGGCATAACGTTCTCCACGGCGTCTCCAGACCCTGTTACGTCTGTCACATGTGCTCAGGTGAAACCTGCTCTCATCTGTAAAAAGCAAAGGGTGCCAGTGGCGGATCTGCCAATTCCCGTGTTCTATGGAAAACAAACAATCAAGCTCTACGGTGCTGGGCAGTGAGCACAGGGCCCACTACTGGACATCGGGTCCTCAGGCCACCCTCATGAAGCCTGTTTCTGATTGTTTGGTCAGACACATCCATTGGTGTGAATGTGTCTGACCAAACAATCAGAATCAGGCTTCATGAGGCAGATACATTCACACCAGTGGCCTGCTGGAGTTCATTTTGTAGGGCTCTGGAAGTGCCCATCCTCTTCCTCCTTGCACAAAGGAGCAGATACCGGTCCTGCAGAGGGGTTAAGGACCTTCTACGGCCTTGTCCAGCACTCCTAGAGTAACTGCCTGTCTCATGGAATCGCCTCCATACTCTTAAGACTGTGCTGGGAGAAACGGCAAACCTTCTGGCTATGCCACGTATCGATGTGCCATCCTGCAGGAGTTGGACTACCTGTGCAACCTCTGTAGGGTCCAGGTACCGCACCATGGTACTAGTAGTGACGCTGACCCTAACCACCTGCAAAACTAGTGAAAAATCTGTCAGAAAAGATGAGGAGGGACAAAATGTCAATGGCCTCCACCTACTAAACCATTCCTGTTTTCGGGGTCGTTTCATTGTTGCTCCTCTAGTGCACATGTTGTTAATTTCATGAACACCAAAGCAGCTGAAACTGATTAACAGAAAGAACTTTGTAGATACCCATTCTCAATTTGAGAAGTGTTTACAAAATTGAAATCAAACCTTCCATTGTCCAGAAAGTCATATACAAGTCAAGAAGACTTAAAACCACTGCCAACATGTACAGGCCAGCCCACCCTGGAAATTTCAACCCAAGAGCAAACCTTAAGATGCTAAAAGAAGTTTTTAAAAACCCCAAAATTTCATCACAGGATCTGCTGGTAGCTCTTGCCATTGTTGTCGTAAAAATGCAGGCATCCACCACTAGAAAAAGGCTGCACAAATTTGACCTACATGGGAGGTACACTGGGAGGAAGACTTTGCTGTCTAAAAAAACATCAGAGCAAGAATAAAACTTGTTAATGAATATCAAGGCAAGGACCAGGACATCTGAAACAATGTGTTATGGACAGACAAGTCAGAAATGGAGTTATTTGGCTGCAATACTAGAAGCAATGATTGGCGAAAACCATACTTCATTTGATCAAAAGATCATCATACCAACTGTAAATCATGGTTGTGTAAATGTTACAGTTTGGCCTGGCAGCATGCAGTCATAGAATCAATTGTGAAATCTCTTTCATACCAGAGGGTTCTTGAAGACAATATGAGACCATCGGTAAAAAAGCTGAAGCTGAAGAAGTGGACCTTCCAACAGGATAAAGATCCCAAACATACAAGTAGATCCTCCAAGGAATGGCTCAAAAAGATGAAATAGAGAGTTGTGGAGTGGCCTAGTCAAAGACCAGATCTGAATCCCATTGAAATGCTGTTGGGGGTGGGGGGGTGGGGTGGTGAAACCTGCACATGCAAGAAACCCCTCAAATACTGCCCAGTTGAAAGAATTCTGCATGGAGGAATGGGCACAAATTTCTTCCAGTAGATTCCAGAAACTCATAGGCAGTTATAGTACATGCCTACATTAAGTTCTTTCTGTCAAAAGGGGCAGCACCAATTCCTGAAACCGGGGGTGCACTTACTTAGAAAAAAGAGAAACAGAAAAAAAGGCGGATCCAAGGAGTTTTAAAAAATCGTTCCAATGTTGTTGTAGTTCACTTTTTTAACCGCTAGAGGTCATGAGTCCTCAATTTTGACTCATGCACTTTTAATTGGCTTCAAGCATTCCTAGTTGATGTTACAATCTGAGGCAGACAGTTACACACATAGAGAATCCATATGAAGAAATCAGTAAAACAGAACAAGTTTAAAAAATGCTGGAAAAAAGATAAACAGAAATAGGAAATACTCAAGGAAATGGCAAGTAGGGCTTCTTCCCCCATCTTTACCTACATAAGTGTCCCAAGCGGTTGTTCTGAGATATTCTCAGATATTCTCAGAACAACCCATTTAATAAAACATTATCTTATAAATTTAGTAAAGATGGGTTTTCTGGACTGCTCCCTGGTTCAAAAGCAGCTTTCAAATTTGACCAAACGAACCAAAATCTCTGGCCCCATGTCCAGAAAAAAAATGTTTTCCTCAGCATCAGTTTCTTTCACCTACATTTAGCTGTAAGTGAGACATTCAAATGGGAAATAATGTGCGACATCAGTTAAGTGTGAAACAGTCAAAAATCAATAACGTTCACCATAAGTGATGGAACACTTTCATATATGTGGTGGTGTGATGTGATATTTTTCTACAGCTGCAACAGTGACCATTATGAAGTTTGAAATCAAGAAGTGTTTCCATATTAAGTCTTACAGTAGAAGTAAAACAACATGGATATTTATTAGAACAAATGCTTTGTTTGTGTAAGAATCTGACTTCTGATGATTAGAGCAAAGAGCTTTTTTTGTTTCCTGCAGATGGAGAGTCTCAAAGCTTATGCCACCATGCAGCTGTATCCCAGGGTTTTAACCTTCCTAAATATATGTATTGGATGTCTGTGAATGATGTGTCCATCTTCTACCATGACAGTAATAAAGACTCCAAAATGCCCTGTCCTGACTGGCTCAGCACTACTGCAGGACAATGGCAATGGAAACGTATACACTCTGTCACTGACCGCAAGAATTATATCATAACTCTGGGATTTGAATCAGCTGTTCAGCACTTTAACAGAACAGGTACAGTTTTTCATTTGCGCTGAGAACTAGATGCATTACTTAAGATGATCAACTCATACAATTAAATAATGTAATAAGTTTTTTACTAAATATATCCAAATTAATTCTTAGTCTTATTCATATGGTTACAACATTCTTAAATTTAAACACATAATAAACGAAACATGACCGTGAGCCATGTAGTACTTTTCAAAATGACAATATGATCCATGGCCAGGGTTCCAAGATAGCACAACTAGCCTTGTTCTCTTTGAGTGGGCAAGATGGACCCCCAGCGTGTTGAGTTGTCCAGTGACACTGCGTTAGCAGGCGTTTGAAAATATGCAGTGGCTAATGTAATGAACAGTAGTTTTTTAAGTTGAAATATTTCGAACAGTCCAATTTTCTTTTGTGTCTTCTGTCTATGTGGTATATGAACAAGGCCCAAGTGTACTGCTCTCAATGTGTGTATATATGTACACAATTTAACAGCAAGCCAAACTCCATTCAAATGAACACATGGGTGTCAGGATACAGACTCCAGTCTCAATGGCTTTATTGAGCTGCAGATTCACGCACTGAGTGAACAGGAGTGAACCTATAGGAACAAAAATAAGAATAACAATGTACAGCATGAGTAATGCTTTTAGAGCTGTAGCCTGCTCAGTAATATACAACATCACAGGGTGAATGGAGAAGGCTACTGAATACAATGCTCTGCTGATTATGAAATTTATGTACTAGCAGCTTAACATTTAGTAAAATAAGCATTTCAAACCTATGCAAACTGGACTGACAAATTACAAACCCTGTGTATAAATAGCTTTAAGCTCTCATATGGTTGAACACATAGCAACAAGGAACAGAGGCTAAGATAACAATGGGATGATATAGAAACAAGGCTAAATAGCACTTTTCAACACAAATGAGATAAAAGAGCTAATGAACATGAATCACACATACTTCTAAAATATTAAACTAGTGTCTGTATGATGTCGGAAACACTTACAGACGATGCTTTTGATAGGGTAATCAAACAGGATTGCACCAGATAACTTTACACAGCAAAGCTATTTCCAGGTTTGCCCTAGCAAGGGAAAGACAAAGGCTGCCAGCAGGGCAGTTCTCAGCAGGGGGCGCTATTTAACATGAAATATGGACAGAACACCAAGGATGAACAAGAAGGAAAGACACTGGAATGTCTGTACTGCTATTTAATGTATGCCTAATGCTCTTGTTTTGTTTTCATAAAGCTAGAATACCTGCGCAGATTAAAACCACAGAGTGAGAACGGTCTCTTCATTGTTAATTCAGCCAGGGTACCTATAATGTTTTACAAAGTACAAATTTAATGACTTTTAAGATGTTTATAATACCTCTAAAAGGAAAAAGTAATACCATTACAAAAGAAAATGGCAAACTACAGCATACGCCATTATGGACAGTTTTTTTGAATTGTGCACGAGCAGTGATTGGCACGCCGCCAAACACTCCTCCTGGCTCTAATTAGTTGTTTTGATTTGGGCTGTTTTGGAGTCTTGCAAATGGCATTAGGAGCACAAGGTGAAGCTTGAGGAGGCAGATTTTTTCACAGATTGTCTCATGTACGATTGTCAGGACACAGAACATGATAGTTTTAGCAAATATGACAGAAAGCTGTTTTTATATGTCACCTACTGCAGCTTTAAGCCCCACAAAAATCTATAAAAGATCACACAAATCTTACATTCATAATGAATAGGCAGTCATCCTAAAGTCCTTCAGAGAAAGAGACAAGTAAACGCTAATCATCTGGCAGCTCAGCGAGCTAACATTACTAGCCCAGTCAGAGCTTAACTTCATCAACCTTGGACCTTGTAGCTGTAACAGGAAAACAGTCTGTTTTGAAAGGTAAAAGTTTGTCAGAACAGCTTCAATCATGTCAGCAAAATCATACCACGATAGAGCCACCACACCCCCCTCACTGAAGGGGTCAAGCATTCAGGACTTTACCGTTTTTTTTTGTGTATGCCACACATGCACTGTCCTATCTGTGTGCAAGGGACAAGACTGAAAACCAAATGTGGAAGGCCCTGATCTTTGGGCCCTCAGGTGACAATGCACTAAAAACAGACACGACTCTGTAGTGGAAACCACTGCATGAGCTGAGGAACACTTCTGAAAACCACTGCCTGTGAACACAGCTCATCACTGCATCCACAAATGCAAGTCAGAACTCTACCATGCAAAAAAGAAACCTTATATAAACAGCAACTTATGCTACCATCCAGATGACGTCTTTTTCAGGGAAGGCTTTGCTTATTTCAGTAAGACAGTGCCAAACCACACTCTGCCTCTATTACAACAGCATGGCTCTGCAGTAAAAGCATTCGGATGCTAAACTGGCCTGTCTGTAGTCCAGATCTGTCACCCATTGAAAACATTTGGAGAATTAAGAAACAAAAAAAATGACGAAGGACAAAAATACAGTGCTGTTAAACGAAGAAGTGATACAACACAGTGGTAAACATGCCCCTGTCCCAACTTTTTTCAAACATGTTGCTGGCATCAAATTCTAAATGGGCATATATTTTTCAAAAAAACATAAAATTTCCCAGTTTCAATATTTGATAAATGGTCTTTGTAATATTTCCAATTAGAAATAGGGTTAAAATGATTTGCACATCAGTGCATTCTGTTTTTATTTATATTTTGCACAGCATCCCAGCTTCTTTGGAAACAGGGCTGTACATTTTTCCTTTTATTTGTCACCTGTCTATATACTTGAATGAACTAGTACAAATTAGTACATATTAACCACCTATACAAACAGACATATAATATACTAGCACTCATTTTCTACTAGCATTGATCTTTTTTTTTTTTTTCCTATTTTTAGACTCTTTGGCTGACAGCAACATATATGAGGGACATGGCTGCTGTTACTTCTATCCAAATGGAACCTACAAGGCAAAACTCACTCACTTATTCAATGGAAAGGACTTTGTAAGCTTTGATTTTGACAGAAAGACATTTGTTGCTGTTTTTCCTGAAGCAGTTGTTTATAAGCATCTACGAGACAGAGATGAAGTCGGTCGTAATGAAATATCGCTTGCCTATGGAAAAATAAGGTGTCTGGAGCAATTGAACATGTTCAAGCATGATCCCAGAGTCCACACCAGAAAAGGTCAGACAGATTTCTATATGCAAAGTTCATAATTGTAAAGATAAATTCTTTCACAACAGAATTATATTTATGGCTGGTGAAAGAATGCTAAACTTTTGACCCATTTAGGCTAGGCCTTAGACCAGTATTAGGTGCTGTGGTGGTTATTTTAGTAAAATGTCACTTTTGGTTTGGTCATCACCATATTGATTACAGTGCGGCAGATATAACATGTTATTGTTCATTTACACTAGCATGAGTAAACAGTGGGACTAAAATCCCCTGGTAGACTGATTCTTTTATAATTTTTCTAATGTAGTTTTATGTTTTCCAGTTCCAGAAGTCAGGATCTTTGAGAAACAGAAGACCGGCTCCATTACAGTCACGTGTCATGTGACTGGGTTTTATCCCCAGGCGGTTCAGGTGGACTGGCTTGGCCCAGATCTGCACCCTGTGGATGGAGGGGTCACTGATGTGCTGCCCAACGAGGACGGCACATACCAGACCAGAAAGAGTGTGACAGTTCCAGAGGAGGATGTAGGAAAACACACCTACAGCTGTGTAGTTCTTCATAGCAGCGTAGCACACAACATCACCACAGTCTGGGGTAGGATGACTCTTGCACGTCATGAAATATGTGTTATTTAATTTCATCATTTTAAAAGAGAAGTTTTATAGTTTCTGCACAATTAAACTGTAAAGAAATAAATTTTCTAATGTGAAAACTTTACTTACTTTCAGAGAACTTGGTTTGATGTGAAATGCTGTGTTCTAGAGAAACTTACTGAGTCAGAATTGTTCACAGTGATGGTGATAAGAAAGAGTTTAATACAGCGGTCTCCTGCTTTCCTGCCCGCCCCTTACTTAACTCTAATATATCTGATCCAGCAAATCAGGCACTTGTAAAGAGGTTGATTAGCTGGAGCAGATGTGGCAAATTGTGGTTGGAACTAGGCTCTGCAGAAAGGTAGTTCTTCAGGATGAGGGTTGGAGACCGCTTGTTTAATACCTCTCAAAGCTCCTTCACATAAAGTTATTCTATTAATTTTGGATATGAGCTTAAAATATGAGACATTGTTTCATAATAGTTTAGAGATTTTAGTCAGGAACCTAATTTTAAAATACTTTCACGGTGAAGAGGTTACATGCATGGTGCTGTAAGGCAGAACAGTTCCCAAAGAAAACTTTTTTAGATTTTCCATATTTTACCATCATCAGCTTTACATTAAATAAAGACACTTGTAGGTTCGCTGGTGGTTTTGGATACTAAATAAAATGGTTGTATCTGTCTTAGATATTGTGACTCTTTATTTCTATCACCACCACTGTAAAGAAATAAATAAGTTTCTCTACAATGAAATATTTCACATCAAACCACTGTGAATGACTTTGTTTACATCTCAAAAACTGAATAAAGATAGTTCAGAATTGTCCTGTTAATGCAAAATAAATATGCTTTAGCCCAATCCCATTTCACCCCTTGTCCCTACCACTTAGCCCTCTGTTTTGCGCGTTCCTGCCTAGGGGTAGGGTGTCCCGATTTTAGTTGAGATAGGTAGGGCAAAGTTTTTCAGAGGCACACTCCACACAGAGTGTTATTAGAAAAACAGAAAAACCAGCAAGATGGCTACGCGAGCGATGAAAGAAACACACAAACGTGAGAATTTTCTCCATTAAAAAATTACAATAACCATTGTATTATCTTTAATGTCATTTCAATGTGTTGTGGTCCTTTTCTTCATAACAAGCATAAAATTCATTTGTTGTATGCTAATGTCTTGGTAGCTAGCTAGCTAAATTTCCCGTTCCACCTTAAATAATTAGGGGTGGCAGATAATAAATAATTGTTGTATCCCCTCTTTGAAAGCATTCAGAGCAGTGCTAGTAGCCTGTTAATGAAGTAATGCCCTTTGTTATTTGAGGGTCCCATTTTGTAAGGAAAGGTTTCAACCGCTACCCTTTATAACTCAGTTCCAAGGGATAAGGTGACACTCGAAAATGAGGGGTAGGGGTAAAAATGAGAAACGGGATTGGGCCTTTGTATGAATCTTTCTGTGTTTATATGCATAGACAGTGGAATCTCTCATTGTAAGGAAACAATACTTGTGACAAAAACATCAAACAGTCCTTTTAATCTGTTCAGTCCTTAATGCTAAAGATAAAACAGTGAAAGCTTTTTAGTGATTCTACTGACTTTTGTACAGTAATGACTCACAACCTGTGTAAAACTCGGAATGAAAATGTTTTAAATGAAAATGTTTTATTGTGCAGTTGGTGAGAAACACACTGGAATCGCTGTTTGGACGTCTCTTGCCTGTATTTGCTTCTTGGCTGCTGGAACTGGGTTTCTAATATGGTGGCGCTGCAGAACTCGGGGTAAGCAAACAGAGTGGAATATGCAATGACTGGTCAATGTTTGGGGAGTGTCTTATTTCAGGAGGTGCTTACTCCTGTTAATAACATACACTATTTCAGAATCCTTTGAATCCCTGCATGTTATAGATATTCCACACAGCTCATCTTGGGCCTAGAAGGTCACATGATGGATTTTTGTGGAAAAAAAATCAAGTGGCAACTTCGACTCAATTTATGTTAACATGCACAATTCACACAGTATCTTTCCTGCTTATTGTAGAAAAATGCTTCAAGGGTTGATTTTAGGCCACAATGCTATTAGAGTGTTTGTTAACATCAACAGAACAATTAAAATCTAGCGATGACTTGTTAAACCATAATTCAAACATGCTTCAACATGTTTATTCATTATTTGTTGTAAATTCATGCAAAAATTTTATTTCAAAACTATTTTTCTAGTTCTGCATTTTTGAACTGATGTAAATTATATCATAAATATTAAGTTTAACTGCTTACAGAATGACTGAACTGAGCTGAAACATGAACTGCCTGTAATACAACACTAAGTAATCAGCTAGTTTCATGTTAATGCATCCCCACAGTGTGTCAGTTTACTGGAGGGCGTACATGAAATCTATTTAAATGTAAAATTTCAGGCAGTTTTCAACATTAGTTTTGCAAAATGTAGCTTTCATATATTACATTTATTTCCTTCTAAACTAAGAACTAACAATCATTTGTTTTATCCTATAGATGCCGTCATCTGAACCTGTCACCTCTGAACACTGGGATAAATGACTATATCTACTATCAGTACCATGGAGCCAATGTACTGATATATCTAACAGATACAAAATACACAAAATGTATTTTTCTACAAAAATATAATGAATTAGCTTGACTCAACTGAAGCTTTCACTTATGCGTATCTAGCTGATATTTCTATAGACTGACTTAGCCTGCATCACTAAGACAAGCAGGAGGTACCTAGTAACACTTTGACAGCTGTACCTGTATTTATTTTCTGTAATATTTGCCATATTTCCTGTTGTACATTAAATCACCTCTTACATAGTTCTGAGATACAGGAAGTTTGCTTTTTGACATAGCATGTATTATATTTAATGAACATTTAGTATTTTTCTGTACATGCCATCTAGATTTATCTAGTAAAATATGATGACGAAACAGTAAAGATAATAAAATCATAATTCTTATCTGAGGTTTGTCAATCAATTACGTTCTTTATTATTTTGATAGAGTATCTTTTTTGCTTATACTGGAAAAAAGGCTACATGGGTTCATTTTAGACTGTTTGCCACTTGAGCGTTCGCTAATATCAACAAAACAATTAAAATCTATCAATGCTTAATTAAACCATAACTCAAATGCAGACGTGTTTATTCATTATTCATTGTGAACTCACGAAATCATGCAGAATTTCAAAGCTGTGCAAAGGGTTAATATACTGGAGAGTGTCTATAACATTTCAAAATGTTTATACAGTGTTTATTACTGTATTCATACATTTCTATCAAACCTGTGGAAATGTAAGAAATGTTGAAAAATGTACCAAATCCTTATCAAACCTATAGAAATGAAATGTACCTACATTTTCTATATGGGAACTGGTGTATTAACTGGTCTTGTCTGGTTCAGTCTCAGGTTTGGCTCTGCTAAGCTATTTCAGGGGTCAAGCATTCAGGACTTCACCGTTTTTTTGGTGTATGCCACACATGCACTGTCCTACTTGTGGAAACTATAGTGAAGGGTTACTAAGCTGACCTGACCATTTTTTCCCAATTTTCCAGCCAATTTAGACGTATCCAATTCCACCCACTAGTTAGGACTCCCCAAGTCACACCATACTATCAGCTCTAGGAGGCCAAAAGCTAGCACAGGCTTCCTCTGAGACCTGTGATGCGCCACTACATCTTTCCAAACTGCCATGTCACTGGACAGCTGAACACGCTCGGAGGAAAGCGCCAACCACCAGTTCTGTTATGTCAGCTAACAGACACCTGCGCTGGCTAACATCGCACTGAATGATGGGGGAGACGGGGGTGGGGTGGGGCGTCTTCCCACCAAAAAAGAGCGAGGCCAATTGTGCTCTCTTGAACTCCTGGTCACAGATGGCTGGAGCATCACCAGGGATCGAACTCATGATCTCCTGATGATCAGGTCAATGCTTAGACGGTTGCCATTTTTTCACATCTCTGTAGACCAAAAACTGTGGTCTACAGTACATAATATCATCAAAAAAAGTCCAGAGAAATATCTGTGTGCAAGGGACAAGACTGAAAACCAATTCTGGAAGGCCCTGATCTTTGGGCCCTCAGGTGACAATGCACTAAAAACAGACACGACTCTGTAGTGGAAACCACTGCATGAGCTGAGGAACACTTCTGAAAACCACTGCCTGTGAACACAGCTCATCACTGCATCCACAAATGCAAGTCAGAACTCTACCATGCAAAAAAGAAACCTTATATAAACAGCAACTTATGCTACCATCCAGATGACGTCTTTTTCAGGGAAGGCTTTGCTTATTTCAGTAAGACAGTGCCAAACCACACTCTGCCTCTATTACAACAGCATGGCTCTGCAGTAAAAGCATGGTGCTAAACTGACCTGTCTGTAGTCCAGATCTGTCACCCATTGAAAACATTTGGAGCATTATGAAGCAAAAACAATGGACAAAAGGACAAAAATACAGTGCTGTTAAAGGAAGAGGTGATGCAACACAGTGGTAAACATGCCCCTGTCCCAACTTTTTTCAAACATGTTGCTGGCATCAAATTCTAAATGGGCATATACTTTTCAAAAAAACAAAGTTTTTTAATTTCAATATTTGATAAATGGTCTTTGTAATATGTCCAATTAAAAATAGGGTTAAAATGATTTGCACATCAGTGCATTCTGTTTTTATTTACATTTTGCATAGCGTCCCAACTTCTTTGGAAACAGGGCTGTACATTTTTCCTTTTATTTGTCACCTGTCTATATACTTGAATGAACTAGTACAAATTAGTACATATTAACCACCTATACAAACAGACATATAATATACTAGCACTCATTTTCTACTAGCATTGATTGTCTTTTGTTTCCTACCATTTTTTAGACTCTTTGGCTGACAGCAACATATATGAGGGACATGGCTGCTGTTACTTCTATCCAAACGGAACCTACAAGGCAAAACTCACTCACTTATTCAATGGAAAGGACTTTGTAAGCTTTGATTTTGACAGAAAGACATTTGTTGCTGTTTTTCCTGAAGCAGTTGTTTATAAGCATCTACGAGACAGAGATGAAGTCGGTCGTAATGAAATATCGCTTGCCTATGGAAAAATAAGGTGTCTGGAGCAACTGAACATGTTCAAGCATGATCCCAGATTCCACACCAGAAAAGGTCAGACAGATTTCTATATGCAAAGTTTATGATTGCAAAGATAAATTCTTTCACAACAGAATTATATTTATGGCTGGTGAAAGAATGCTAAACTTTTGACCCATTTAGGCTAGGCCTTAGACCAGTATTAGGTGCTGTGGTAAGATCCCCCGGTAGATTGATTCTTTTATTATTTTTCTAATGTAGTTTTATGTTGTGACGTATCAACAGAAACCAGACGCTCGCGGAAGTAAAAGATGCTGGCGTTTAATAATACTAGGCGAACAAACCGAAAAAGGGCAGAGCAAAAGACGAAGTCAAAAATACAGGCAAAAAGTTCCAAAACACAGATCAGTCCGTAGAGGCAAAAGCACAAAAGGGAAAAGACAAAAAGGCAGAGTCGATATACACAAAGCAAAGGTTCAAACACGGGATAAAGGCAGTCAGTATACAAACGCTCGGTAGTTCAACAGGAAACAATACCTCGCACTGAATTAGACTAAAGCCCGGGCTTATAAAGTAAACTACACAGGTGCTGCCAGTTAATATTCAGGTGATTTGGAGCGCTGATTGGAACGTAAGCCAGTGTCAGAAGTCACGTGATCTCCCATAGAATTGTGGGCAATGGAGTCCGAGTCGGACTCGGAGTCCAAGGGAAGTTGCTGAGTCATGTGATCTCCCAGAGGATTCTGGGAGATGAAGTCCGTTTCTTTCAGAGAGTTCACCGAATGCGTGACATATGTTTTCCAGTTCCAGAAGTCAGGATCTTTGAGAAACATCCCCAGGCAGTTCAGGTGTATTGGCTTGGTCCAGATCTGCAGCCTGTGGATGGTGGGGTCACCGATGTCCAATCTGCAAAAAAACTGCATCTAAAAATTGTGGAACAATTTCAAAAATTGTTCCTCAATGTAAAATTACAATGACTTTGGATATCCCACCATCTACAGTACATAATATCATCAAAAGACTCAGGCGGACGGTCAATATTGGATGCTTGTGATCTTCGGACCCTCAGGTGGCACTGCATTAAAAACAGGCATCATTCTGTATTGGACATCACTGCATGGCCTCAGGAACACTTCCAGAAATCAATCCACAAATGCAAGTTAAAGCTGTATCATGCAAAGAAGAAGCCATAGGTCAACATGATCCAGAAACGCTGCCGTCTTCTCTGGGCCAAAGCTCATTTAAAATGGGCCGAGGCAAAATGGAAACTGTTCTGTGGTCAGATTAATCGAAATTTGAAATTCCTTGTGGAAACCATGGACGCTGTGTCCTGCGAACTCAAGAGGAGAGGGACCATCCAGCTTGTTATCAGAGCACAGTTCAAAAGCCAGCATCTGTGATGGTATGGAGTTGCATTAGTGCCTATGGCGTGGGCAGCTTACACATCTGGAAAGGCACTATCAATGCTGAACAGCATATAGAGGTGCTTCCATCCAGATAACATCTCTTTCAGGGAAGGTCTTGCATATTTCAGCAAAATAATGCTAAACCACACACTGCATCCATCACAACAGCATGGCTTCACAGAAGAAGAGTCCAGGTGCTGAACTGGTCGCTTGCAGTCCAGACCTTTCACCAATAGAAAACATTTAGTGGATCATGAAACGAAAAATCCAGCAAAGAGCTCCCAGGACTGTTGAGCAGCTAGAATCCTACATCAGACAAGAAAGGGACAACATTCCTCTCTCAAAACTCCAGCAATTTGTCTCCTCACTTCTCACACGTTGCTGCCATCAGTTCCAAATGAGTTAATTTTTTTCATGAAATGTTAAAATGTCTCACTTTCAACATTTGATATGTGTTTTATGTTCTATTGTGAATAAAATATGGGTTTATTTGCAAATCATCACATTCTGTTTTTATTTACATTTATTTACATTTTACACAGCGTCCCAACTTTTTTGGAATTGGGGTTGTAGATATAGGGTGTTATATAAATCTTAATTTTTGTTAATGTGCTGAAGTGAGCTAACATTAACATTAAGTAAGTAGAATAACAAGAAACAGAGGAATAGCAAGGCTTGAAAAGAACCTTGTGAGCAGTAAAGTTGATTTCATTTTCACATATATGATTTCATTCTTTAATAGTTTTCAAAATGGTGGGTGCACAAATGTTAATATGTATAAACCATTATTATTGGTTACAAATCAATCTGTTCTCACTGTGTTTTTGTGTGAAATGAATGCCTTTTAAAACTTGTGAGGCACATGGACTTCTGTGGGCTGCTGAGAGCTTAGGGAGCGTCTACAAATTACATCACAATCAGAGATCATCAGTGATCAAGTCTAAGCACAACGCCTTAATATGAAACCTTATAAGCCAGTATATACACTCTCAGAAATAAAGGTACAAAACTGTCACTGGGGCAGTACCCCTCCTGTCACTGGCATGGGACCCTCAAGGGTACATCTCAGTACCTTTAGTCAGGAAACATAACTGTACCATTATCCATTGTAATTATATTTTCTATGTTGTATTGACTCCACACACCCCGTCTCGTCTCCAGGCTTTTTATTTGATTGTTCTGTTATAAAACATCAGGTCATGTAAAGGTACAAATATGTACTTTTCCACTGGAAAAAACTTATCTAAGGTCCACAAATGGACCTTAAAACCACTGTGATACCTTTGAGGGTACATTTACATTGTTTGCACCTTGATGAATGAAAAATGTACCTGCACAGATCCTTTATTTCTAACTGAGTACCTTTTAGCAGATAGAACACAAATATTGGTCAGTCCGAGTTTTTAGAATGGCCTCTATTTGTAAACACTGTTGATGAGTACTTTTGAAAGAAGATGCTTACCACATTGATCTTGTAGCACAGTCAATTAAGTGACCTAAGGTTAGGTGACATAACCCTAACATTAACCCTAACCATCCTATTTCTAAAAATGTCACTGTGCAAAATGTAAAGACAGCATATCAAATGTTTAAACTGAGAACTTTTATTTATTTATTAATTTATTTAAATTTTATGCCAGCAGCACGTCTCAAAAAAGTTGGGACAGAGGCAATAAAAGACAGGTAAAGTTGCGTAATGCTAAAAAAAAAAAAACTGGTGGAACATCTCACAACTAATTAGGTTCATTGGAAACAGGTTTCTTTGTTTTTGCTTTTTTCTTGGTTTCCCAGTGCCATGTTTTTTTTGTTTATGTCTGCCATGTGCCTTTGTTTTTGTTTGGGTCTGTCCCCTTCCTGGTCCTGCCCCCTTGTCCCCTATCCACCTTCCCACACATTAGATCAAAGATGTACTGTATTTTCCGGAAAAATTAAAGCAGCACTATGCAAGATTTATTTTTGCTAAAAACAAAAGAAGTAGCATTACTCAGGAGAAAAGTCAGGAGAAAAGCAACCTAAAATATAGAATGTGTGCGCTGATGTGAGTCACTCTGTAAAGCCTGAAATAATAAGTTAAAGTCAGTAGCGTTCGATCGGTTTTCGTGGAAGTTTTTTAGACCACGTCATACGTCTTTACTTATTAAAATCACATGCACAGGCTCAAAAAGGTCTGTCTCGATGTTCAGGTATCAAATGCAAAATCAACATTATACTGATGAAGTTGAGTGATGACAAGAGTAGATTATTCAGTGACATCCTTGCAAGACACATTTTGACTGAGTAATCTTTGAGTTCTCTTCCAATGCACTCACAATCATCAGATTCCTCCACTTGGGGACACAACCCATGTTACAAAATATTTTCTGTGCATTGCAAATCCCCAGAACTTACATAGTGCAGCTTTAAAAACACCCTCAAAGACTCCATAGCTAAATATTAAAAAGTGTGGGCCCTTTTCAGCACATCCAGATAAAATAGAGCCCTGGTATCTGTCAGACACCAATTCAGTGCATTTAAAGTGACTTTCTTCTTTTCTTTATATCTTACTCTGCTGCCTCCTGCCTGAAGGCCCTGATCATCCAGTGAGCCACAAGTAGGCACTTTACTAGCAGCACAGCGGTAAAAATGAACTAATCAGTCATTGTATTATGACTGATCATAAACCTAATGCTCTCCATGTGTTTTTTCTTAAGGTCCTCTTCATTTTCTCCTCCAATCACTGCTCAGCAACCCTTACACTATCCACCATTAACTCAGTCAAACTTTCAGCTTTTAGCAGTGAGCTAGTGTTCCTTTCAATGTACTTTGAATTTGAAGCTCCATGTATTCAAAAAGATGTGTTGGGTCTGCAAAAGTGAGACCTGAGACCTCCACAGAGTAGAGAATGACCCTTTACAAAGCCAAGTAAAAAAAATGCAAGCACCCTATTTTAGTGTGTTCTCTGACTAAATGAATAATTGTTGAACGTCCTTGTTGACAGTGATCTGTAAACTGTCATTAGAGTCAAATCAAATCAAATCAAATTTATTTGTATAGCGCTTTTACAACTGATGTTGTCACAAAGCAGCTTCACAGAAATCCGTTTAGAACAAAGTTTCAACATGAAATGTAAATCCTCCAGGTGAGCAAGCCAGGGGCGACAGTGGCAAGGAAAAACTCCCTCAGGGCTGAGGAAGAAACCTTGGGAGGAACCAAGGCTCACATGGGGGGACGCATCCTCCTCTGGTCAAACTACGTACCAAATTATTATTCTACTAATATTAATAGTAGTAGTAGTAGTAGTAATAGTTAGGAGGTAGTAATAGTTAGGAGGTAGTAATAGTTAGGAGACTTCAGTGTAGAGTGGGCAGCCAGTCCAAGGCAGGTGGCGGTGACTGGGTTGTGGGTAACTGGTCTGAAGCGGGTAGCCGGAGAGCTCTACAAACAGTCATCCAGCAGTGTCCGGCCGGACAGGTGGGCAGTCGTTTTCTCGGAAGAAAGGTAGGAAAATGGAGTTAGTTTAGTTCTTTATGGGTGTATGTATAGTAGTATGTAAAACATTTCCAGAGTGTGGCTAACGACTCCGGCAGACTCCCGAACATTTTCTGGAAGATCATTCCAGAGTTTGGGGGCTTTATAAGAAAAGGCTCTTCCCCCAGATGAAACCTTCTGAATTATGGGAACTATTAAAAAGCCAGCACTCTGTGATCTGAGTAATCGTGGTGGCTCGTAATGGGAAATAAGGTCTTGCAGGTACTCAGGAGCGAGCCCATGTAGGGCTTTATACGTCAATAAAAGAATTTTGTAATCAATACGGAATTTAACAGGCAGCCAATGGAGTGATGATAGAACTGGACTGATATGATCAAATGTTCTAGTTTTAGTGAGAACCCTGGCTGCAGCATTTTGAACTAGTTGAAGTACTTAAATTCCTGCTGGTGCATCCTGATAGTAGTGCGTTACAGTAATCTAGCCTTGAGGTAATAAAGGCATGTACTAATGTTTCTGCATCACTCAGTGATAAGGCATTTCTTATTCTGGCGATATTGCGAAGATGTACAAAAGCTGTCCTAGTGATACTGCCTATGTGTTGATCAAATGATAAATCTGGATCGAGTATTACACCAAGATTTTTTGCTGCTGAACCTGGTATAACTGGAAAGTAAGCGAGATTTAAAGTTAAATCTGATAATTTATTTCTTGCCACTTTTGGACCCAGAAGGAGAACCTCTGTTTTGTTACTGTTTAGGAGGAGGAAGTTACGCGACATCCAACCTTTCACATCTTTTACACAGTCCTCTATTTTCTTTAACCTGTATTTGTCATCAGGCTTGGCTGATATGTACAATTGCGTATCGTCTGCGTAACAATGAAAGTTAATGCCATGGCTACTTATAGCTGTGCCTAACGGTAACATGTATAATGTAAATAATAATGGTCCTAAAATAGAGCCTTGCGGAATTCCAGATCTTACTTGTGAATAATTGGAAGATAAGTCATTTACCTGTACGAACTGATAACATTCCGTTAAGTAAGATTTGAACCACGATAGGGCTGTCCCTGTGATTCCAACGATGTTTTCTAACCTTTCCATTAACATAAACGGAGTCCTGTGAAGAGCGCCGGGGCGCTGGGGCGGGTGACGAGGTCCAGGGCGCTGGGGTGGGCGGCGGCGAGGAGGCCTGGGACGTAGGTGAGGGCGTATGCGGTGTACTGAGGGCGGCGAAACGGTTTCCGGAGGCGAAGATCGGCTGGGGCGGTGGTGAGGGTCTGCAGGGCCCTCTGCGGCGCTGGCGTTCCCAGGGACCATGCGGGGCTGGCGTGAGAACGGCGTCTCCCGGCGCGCGGAAAGACGACGCTGGCGCCACCACCGAGGGGGAAACTTCCCGGGCGGCTTCAAGCATCGACTTCTGCCGAAGGAGCTCATCCTGCTTCTTCAGCAGGGCGGTGATCTGCCGATCCAGCCGGGCCAACTCTGCGCTCAGGGTCTGGAGGGCGCGTTCCTGGGAGGACGCCATGGTGGATGGGCTGAGGGAATAACTGTGAGAGAGATAGAAAGAGAGAGGGAGGAGACAAAAATAAGAGGGAGAGGCGTGAGGGGTTAGCGGCCTGCTAACTGCAGAATTTTTAACTAATTTTCAAGTAAAGTTTGGACGCTGCTCGATCTGAAGTTCTAAGGTGTGCTTCTCTCTGTCGCTCGCAGTGACGTGCTCTCTGTCGCTCGCAATTATATTTTTTAGAGGAAAAATATAATTGGAAAAAAAACACAGGATGCTTGATGGTTTGGGTTTCTAAGTTTGCTGCTTTTTCCATCTTTATGTACATTCCAGCTGTCTGATTATGATCAATGTCATCTTCATTGGGGTAAATGCGGTGTCTGTAAAAAGCAGATGCTTTAAAATGAAAATTGTATTGTTTGTTGGGATGGTGCTAACCTGTGTTCTCATTAATTTGTGCGTTTTATCTTGCTAATGTGTTTTAAATGTGACTGTAACCAAAAACATGGGTTTATATATTTTTTTTTTTTATATGGTATTTGAACTTTGATCTGGAATTGTAACGCTCCAAGAACTAGTCAGACATTTGTTGATAAAAATGACAGCGTGACCTTTGATAATAGCTGGTTTAGCCAAAGATGTAATGAGGTAAACAACGCTCAGTTCACAGAGACAATACTTCACCAAGACCAAGCATGACAAACAGGTATTTATACTGAGACAGGAAATGAGGAACAGGTGTAAACAGGAATCAGATGACTTGGAGTGAGGAAGTGGATTATGACGGTGGAGGCAGTATGTGTAGGTGTCATGTGATCTCCTGTAGGATCCTGGGGGATTTATTTCATGGACTGGACAGAGCTGGCCGGTGAGATGGAATGAGGAGGACCACAGGGCATATTGACAGGAATAATGTCATTCATACAGAACAATGAGCCATAAACATTTTCATTCTGAACAGAACATTTTCAAAAGCTCACATTAAAAATGAAAAATGGACTGTAAACCTCATTGTAAACCTCATTGAAGCATATTGTCTGTGTTAATTTTCTATTTGTGAATTCATTAATTATCTAAATGTCTTCCTCATCTGCACTGATATCACTATTTCAATGCAGAACTTTCCTTATTCCATAAAACTAAAATCTACCTAAAAGTTCATAAAACTATGTTCACAACACACCTGATCAACTAATCAGCACATTACTAACCCCTTGCTGAGTTGAAGAGGGTGTGATAAAGCAGGAAAAGCACTAAAAGTGCAGGCAGGGGGTCTCTAGGACCACAATTATGAGACACTGATCTAGACCATATATTGGATCTATTCATTAATGGATCATTTATACATTACACACCATTTTAATCAACATGGAAGCCAAAATCTTTAATTATTATATATTAAAAGTAAACTGTCTTTGTGGCGTACAGGCAGTGGGAGATTGCAGGGGGGCCCTTGGTGGCCCAGGCCCCTGCGGCAGAAACTGGCTTTTGGTACGTGGAATGTAACCTCACTGGGGGGGAAGGAGCCGGAGCTTGTGCGGGAGGTTGAGAGGTACCAACTAGATATAGTTGGGCTCACCTCCACCCACAGTGTCGGCTCTGGAATCAAACTCCTGGATAGGGGTTGGTCCCTCTCCTACTCCGGGGTTGCACAAGGTGAGAGGCGCCGGGCGGGTGTGGGGATACTCACGAGTCCCTGGCTGGCGGCAGTGCAGTTGGAGTTTGTCCCGGTGGACGAGAGGGTCGCCTCAATGCGTATTAAAATCGCAGAGAGGAAAACTCTGACTGTTGTGTGTGCTTATGCACCAAACAACAGGTCGGAGTATTCGGCCTTCTTGGAGCAAGTGGGCGGGGTTCTGGAAAGGGCTCCGCCTAAAGACTCCATACTCTTACTGGGAGACTTCAATGCTCATGTTGGCAATGACTGGGAGACCTGGAGAGGCGTGATTGGGAAGAACGGCCTGCCTGATCTAAACCCGAATGGTGAATTGTTATTGGACTTCTGTGCCAGGCATGTATTGTCCATAACGAACACCAAGTTCGAACACAAGGATGTTCATAAGTGTACATGGTACCAGAGCTCCTTGGGTCAAAGGTCAATGATTGACTTTGTTGTTGTTTCATCTGACTTGGGACCATATGTTCTGGACACTCGGGTGAAGAGAGGTGCTGAGCTGTCAACTGATCACCATCTGGTGAGTTGGATCAGATGGCAGGGTAGACTGAGGGTTAGACCCAGTAGGCCCAAGCGAATAGAGAGGGTGTGCTGGGAATGACTGTCGGAGGCCCCTGTTCGGAATGATTTTAACTTCCACCTCTGGGAGAGCTTTTCTCATGTCCCGGAGGAGGTAGGGAACATAGAGTCTGAATGGACCCTGTTCAAAACCTCCACTGTGGAAGCTGCCAGGCGTAGCTGTGGCCAAAAGCTTGTTGGTGCCTGTCATGGCGGTAACCCAAGAACCCCCTGGTGGGCACCGGTGGTGAGGGAGGCCGTCAAGCTGAAGAAAGAGGCCTTTAGGGACTGGATGGCCCGAAGGACTCCCGATTCAGCAGATAGGTACCGACAGGCAAAAAAGGTGGCAGCTGCAACGGTGGCAGAAGCAAAATCCAGGGTGTGGGAGGAGTTTGGTGAAGCCATGGAAAAAGACTTTCGGTCGGCCTCGAGGAGGTTCTGGACAACTGTCTGGCGACTCAGGAGCAGTCGGGTTGGCTGCGCCCAAGCTGTATTCGGCAGGGCTGGAGAAACTCTGACTTCAAATGAGGATATTGTCGGTCGGTGGAAAGAGCACTTTGAGGATCTCCTTAATCTGGGAGACATGTCTCCCTCACGGGAGTCAGGGCCAGAGGCCTCTGGCGTGTCAAGCTCCATTTCCCTGGTGGAGGTCACTGAGGTAGTTGGCAAGCTCTTCAGTGGCAAGGCACCAGGGGTGGATGAGATTCGTCCGGAGATGCTTAAGGCTCTGGATATTGTGGGGCTGTCGTGGCTGACACGCCTCTGCAATAGTGCATGGACCTCGGGAACAGTACCCTTGGACTGGCAGACCGGGGTGGTGGTCCCTATTTTCAAGAAAGGGGACCGGAGGGTGTGTGCCAACTATCGGGGTATCACACTGCTCAGCCTCCCTGGGAAAGTCTATGCCAAGGTGCTGGGAAGGAGACTTCGACCGATAGTTGAACCTCAGATTGAGGAGGAACAATGCGGATTCCGTCCTGGCCGTGGAACAATGGACCAGCTTTTCACCCTCTCACGAATTGTTGAGGGGGCATGGGAGTTTGCTAACCCAGTCTACATGTGTTTTGTGGATTTGGAGAAGGCTTACGACCGTGTTCCCCGGGATATCTTATGGGAGGTCCTCCGGGAGTATGGGGTGCCGGGGTTACTACTCTGGGCCATTAAATCTCTGTATGCCTGGAGTGAGAGCTGTGTTCGTATACTCGGCAATATGTCTGACTCTTTCAGTGTTAGCGTTGGACTCTGCCAGGGTTGTGCCCTGTCTCCACTCCTGTTTGTGATATTCATGGACAGGGTGACAAGGCATAGCCGGGGTCAGGAGGGCATTATGTGTGGAGGCCGGGGGTGGCGTCTCTGCTGTTTGCAGATGATGTTGTTCTTTTGGCTGGATCACATGGATGCTTCCAGCGCGCACTGGAGCGGTTTGCAGCTGAGTGTGAAGCGGCTGGTATGCGGATCAGCACCTCCAAGTTTGACTCCATGGTCTTAGCCCGGAAAAGGATGGCATGCCCACTCCAGGTAAGGGGAAAGGACTTGCCCCAGGTGGAGGAGTTTAAGTATCTCGGGGTCTTGTTCACGAGTGATGGGAAGAGGGATCGTGAGATCGACTGCAGGCTGGGACAGGCGGCAGCAGTAATGCGGCCACTGTACCGGACTGTAGTGGTGAAGAGGGAGCTGAGCCATAAGGTGAAGCTCTCTGTTTACCGATCGGTCTACATCCCGACCCTCACCTATGGTCATGAGCTGTGGGTAATGACCGAAAGAATGAGATCGCGAATACAAGCGGCGGAAATTAGCTTTCTTCGCAGGGTGGCGGGCTACACTCTATTTGATAGGGTGAGGAGCTCGGCCATCCGGGAGGAGCTCGGAGTAGAGCCGCTACTCCTCCGCATTGAGAGGAACCAGCTGAGGTGGTTCGGGCATCTGATCCAGATGCCCCCTTGACGCCTCCCGGTGGGGGTGTACCAGGCACGGCCCACCGGAATAAGACCCCGGGGTCGTCCTAGGACCCGCTGGAAGGATTATATCTCCAAGTTGGCCTGGGAGCGGCTTGGGGTCCCCGGGAATGAGCTGGAGGAAGTTGCGGGGGGGACAGGGTCATCTGGGATTCTCTGCTCTCCCAACTGCTACCGCGACCATATCTGGACTAAGCGGTTAACGATGATGATGATGATGATGTCTTTGTGGGATTTAAACACTTTAAAACATGCTGACTCTGCTGAGCTTCGACCATTTGCAGGTCTTGAACAAGTTACCTTCAAAACCACAGAATCCACTTACAAGGCAGAAAATAAAGGCAGACTGATAGAAAACAGATTTCATGTGACTTTATTGAAGTAAATGCTTGTTTTTCTTAATGTCATTTATAAATGACACAGGAAAATGAAAGCTGATCTTTGGAACATCATAGATCTTTGGAGAACTGACTCCACACATTGTACTAGACTAAACAGAGGATTCACCCACTGTAGAGGTTAAAATCCACACTGTAAAGATTCATGAAACACTAGATATTCAGCGCTGTGATAAATCAGATTCTGTAGGTGTTAATTCAGCACTTTTTAACCCAATTTTCATTCAGTATCAACAGAAGCTGATTGTACTGTGTAGTTTCAGTGTTTCTCTCTCTGATGCCTGTATCGCTCCGTACTAAAACACACTGGACTCTGAGCTGAACATTGTTTTATTGGTCCGAATGCAGTAAGTACAGAAAAGATAATGATCACACATTTTTACAGTGTTCAGCCTGAAGATGCTGTAAGAAATGGAAAATCCTGAAACATGTCTTTGATTATTTCAGGGAACAAAGCTGCAGTTTGCGTGTCTGAGCACAAAGATCGTCATATCTGTCTGTAGATCAGCGATACAGAGTTACCTGCCGACTCTTATCCGTGCAGTTGGGATGGAAGCTGTTCTGATAGCAGAAGAGAAGCTGAAGAAGAAAGCTGAGTCTGCTTCCATGAGCTCTTCTACCAACACTGCACCTTCTTCAGAACACTCAGCTCAAAGGTGAGACTAAAAGCCCAAGAAGTTCACTTCACAGTGATGTCATTTCCTCATTTCATTAGAAAAACATACACATTAAAACACACACAAATGAATTTGGTCATATTAAAGATTAAAGCACACAGACGATTCTTTAAAGTCATTAATCATGAGTTCATATCAAGTGATGATCTATAATTCAAATACATGGTACTTGTCTTATTTCTGAACTTCCACAATATTAATAATAAAATGTAAAAGTTCTCACCTGCTCTGTTTCAGATCATAAAGACTGTGATATTAATATTGATATCTTTTCTTAATGACTAATTTCTTGCCGTGTTTGTCTGATTGTTTTGTCTCAATCCAGATCTGCTGTGGACCCGTCTGATCAGATATCCATCATCGTGTAACGCTTCTCAAGAACAGAAAGACGCTTGCAGATCTTAAAAACGGAAGTTGATTTAATGAGAGAACAGTCAGATGAAAAGACAGACTCAGGGCAAATCCAAAAAGCCAGGCAAAAAGTCAAAAACCGGAAAATACAAAAATAGAAGCAACCAGAGCAAAAGGGCAAACACAAAGAGCAATATCCAAAAACAGGCAGGGAGTTCAAAAACACAAGTCAGGAAACACAGTAAAGAACCGCTCAGTAAACCAGTGAATGGCAATACCTCGCAATGGGGAGAACAAACCAGAGTCCTTTTAAAGTCTGAGGCAAACAAACACAGGTGAGTTGCATTAATACTCGGGTGACTGAGAACGAGGCAGATGTGTGTGATCGGTGGAAGGAGTGACATCATCAGGATTGGAATCATGGGAAATGGAGTCCTGGAGAGTGTTAGACAAGGGAGGAGAACCCAGAAGCGTGACACATCGTTGAGGACTTTGTACGTGAGGTGAAAATGGCAATGCAAAAGGCAATCTGCAAGGTCGCCTCCTATAAAGCGTCATCATGGTCCAAGGACTGGAAGACAACATGCAGCCTTGTAGCCAAAGAGATGTTAAACATTCTGGAAACAAATTTTACGCTGCTGCACTGACGTTGAACCGTGTGCTTGCACTGGGTCGGTATGTCCAACAGGTCAAAACAAGCTCAAAACGAAGTGCGCACTGTGCCCTGATTGGTGTTCTTGCTTCAGGCTTCTATCACTTTGACGTTACATTTTTATGAACACATACACCAAAAGGAACGACGTATTTCACATAATGTAGTGGAGTAAAAAGTAACATATTTGATTTGAAATGTAGTGGAGTGAAAGTAAAAAGTCACCCAAAATGGAAATACTTCAGTAAAGTACAGATACACGAAAAAAGTACTTAAGTACAGCAACACATTACATTTACTTAGTTACTGTCCACCACTGATCACCCACAACTTCAAGCACTGCTGGCACTGCAATGGGTAGTGAAACACTGGAGAACCTCAGCATCTCCAGCCAGCAGTATGAGATCTACTCTTCCAGCTGCAGCCCAGTAAGTGAGAGCAGTCCCTATTATCCAAACCCTTTGGATATGAAAAAGAGGCGTGTATTTCGTTTTATTGTGGGTAAAATAGCTCCTCTCTTCAGCATCAGACTAAAGGTATTGTTAAATATTATTTTATTTCATTTTACTTTATTTGTTCTTTATTAACTTTGTAACTTCTCTTAAACCTTTTCCTTGTTTTTTCCCTTGCCTTTTTGTATTAATCTCATTTGCATTTTGTATGTCTCTCTTGGGTGATGTGTGGGGGCTGTGGAGAGCAGTCCTTTGTCATTTAACGACCTCCAATGGTTAGCCTATCTCACATCTGGTTATCTATAGCTCCCCAATCTAGCAATGCCATTTGCTGATGGTGATATCTCGGACCTATCCTGGTTCCTAGTGTGGGCCTCCACACCTCTATTTTAATTACGAAGGTAGAGGCTGTTGTCCATTCCGGGGGGGGTTCCGGGGGCTCGTTGAGACAAAGAGACAACTGAGGGTGTGGTTTACATTTCGTGACTATAAGTTCATCAGTGTGTAAGCTTCGCTCCTGTTTGCTTCTAAAAAACAACGCTTGCTAACAGAGGTCAACAGTATGAATGACTTTTTATATAGTAATCATTTAATGATAATAAACATACCAATCATATGACTGTCTATATTTTGAAGTACTGTGTTAAATATAAGACTGTTCTCTGAAACTTCAACATTTTTGTTTGTTCATCCAGAAATCAAGTAAAGGGTGTCCTGCTGGCCTGGTGTCTGACAGCCATCAGTCTCCCTCCACCTCTGGAAATCTTCAGAAGTGTAAGTACATGAAACAATACACACAAATTCACTAATTCACAGTGAACAGTATTTCATAAGCTGTGTCTCTCAGTGTCGCTCTTTTATTCTTCTAACTGGAACGTAGAGTGTAATAGAATTAACTGGACATTTACATAAGAAAACAGTTTAGTCAGTTGATGTGATTCTGATTCATCTTATCTTTTGCAGCTTCACAGAGAGAATCAAAGGTTTTGATGACACCATTTAAGAAACCAGCAATCATCAGTCCAGGATTTTCTCGGCCGTCCGCAGAGCACTGCCCAACCCCTTCCAGTGCCTGAATCCACCATCTTGAGCACTACTTTACAAGCTTTTCGGTAACAATTCCTGTGAGTCCTCTTCATAATGTACTGGAAATGCATTTATACTGTGTTGTAAGGCCTACAAACACCTCCCCAAAACTGTTCCGCACAAAGTTGGACACATGAATTTGTCCAAATTCCTAAAAAACACCCACACCATAATCCCCCCTCCACCGAACTTTACTCTCGGTCACAATGCCATAAACAGTACACCGTTCTACCTGGCAACCGCCAATCCAGAACTCATCTATCGGATTGCCAGACGGAGAAGCGTGATTGGTACTCCAGAGAACAACGTCTCCCACTGTCTCTAGAGTCCAGTGGCGGCGCTGTTTACACCACTGCATTCGATCGACGCGTTGCATTGCGCTTGAGTGATGTACAGTCTTGGATGCAGCTGCTCAGCCATGGAACCCATTCCATGAGCTCTCTACGCTGTTCTTGGCTGATCTGAAGGCCACAATGAACAGTTTGGAGGTCTGTAGTGATTGAACTCTCCTGCAGAAAGTTGTGAACTCCTGGCGCACTATGTGCCTCAGCATCCCGCTGACCCGGCTCTGACATTTTAACATGGCAGACCACTTCGTGGCTGAGTTTGCTTTCGTTCCCTATAATCGCTTCCACTTTGTTATAATCCCACTGACGCTGCCTGGTGAATATTTTAGTAGTGAGGAAATTTCACGACCTGGACTTGTTTCGCACAGTGCCTCCTATCACGTACCGCACGTGGTTGTCCCTGAGGCCTCCTGACGAGCGACCCATTCTTTCACTATTTCTGTAGAAGCAGTCTGCAGGCCTAGGTGCTCGGTTCTATCCACCTGTGGCCATGAAGTGATTGGACACCTGATTCAATGACTTGGATGGGTGAGTGCGTTTGGAAATATGGTGTATCTAATGAACGTGCTAATTCATGAGAAAAGCCCAATGTGTCAGTCCAAGCCGTGTTTGGTGTTCTGTGGTTTGCTGTTTTAGTGTTTTAGCACTAGAACTCAGGCTATTGCAGCTAACAAGTAATGGAATCTTATACCCACCAATTAGCATTTGGTGATTTCTCGTTAGTAATTAGCAGTGCTAACTATGGAAACCATCCCTAGACCCTGTGTTTTAGTTGTTCGCATCTTCGTGCTACAGACTTGATCATGTGGTGTCCTACTCTGTTACAGTACACTTGGCTAAAGTGGCAGTATCATAGCTTAAACAGCAGCAGCACCCTGGAAGACTGGAATTCAGTCTATGGTTTGTGTTTATCTCTGTTCGAGCGCTTCACTGTCCACAGCAGCTCGACAGCAGGAGTGTGTCTGTGTTTGATGAAGTGTCCTAAGTAATCATAGATAACTGTATTTTTATTGTGTGTTTTTGTGTTTGCAGTGGCTCTGGTGTTGTCTACATTATCGACAAGCACTACAGATCAATGCAGCTGTCACACATTGGAGTTAACCCCCAAACACTACCTCAGGTGAGTTACAGCGCCAGGTCTTTATTGACAGGATGTTACCGGCTAACCAAGGGTCAACAACCCAGATGTGTTACGAAGAGCCTATTTGTCCTTGCACATAATCAGTCCAACTTAGGAGCCATTTTATTTGAAGTACCATTTAACCATCTTGCTTGTAAATGTGTCTCAGTATGTGCTGATGTCCTAGTTAGACTAAATATAACATAAACAAAACGGCAGACTTACTTTCTCTGCTTTAAGCTTTAGCTCAGCTGTGGCCGCTTTTCTCTACGATCTCCCCAGCCTGAACTTTTCCCACAAAAGTAAAGCAGTTTCCTGTAAAATGCCTCTCATGTTCACTTTTTACGAGGCTGAAGTCGCTTCTCATTCGCACAGCTTCTTGTTCGCATTTTCCCGTTCCACTTAAATGGTTTCTGAGGCGCCA
>NW_023495079.1:0-308 GCF_904425465.1 Colossoma macropomum | reverse complement strand
TTCTAGTGAATTGAATGTTTGGGACAAATACATCATGGTCATCAATTTTCGAACACATTTTTGATGCATGGGGTTTAACGGGAATATATGAACGGTCAAAAAACGCACACTAAGTCAGACTAAGCCTTAGGTATTTGGGAAATTTGCGCAATATCACATGTTCATTTTATGAAGGAATTTGAATTTTTTGGACAAAATACATCATGCTCATACGTTTTCCAACACATTTTGATGCCTTGGGGTGAATTTAGGAATTTATGAACGGTCAAAAAACGCACATGAAGGTAAGACTATATACTTAGGTATTT
>NW_023495078.1:0-5141 GCF_904425465.1 Colossoma macropomum | reverse complement strand
TCCTCTCTTTGACCACTGCTACACCGCAATCAAGGACAGTTACAAACCCCTCCCCCTCCCTGCCTTCGGCAAAGCTGATCACACCTCTATTCTTCTCCTGCCCACATACAAACAAAGACTTAAACAGGCAAAACCAGTTCTCAGATCAGTCTATCAATGGAGTGAGGAGGCCATCTTCACACTTCAGGACTGCTTTGAATCCACAGACTGGAAGATGTTCCGAGATGCGGCTGGCACAGACATCAATGAATACACTGACTCCATCACAAGCTACATCAATAAATGCACTGAAGACATTGTACCAAAAATCAATGTCAGAACTTTTCCCAACCAGAAACCCTGAATCAATGCTGAGGTTCGAGCCAAACTAAGAGCTCGGGCTGCTGCCTACAACTCTGATGACCCGGCTAGTTACAAGAAGGCCAGATATGACCTTCAGAGGACCATCAGGCTGGCCAAAAGGAGCTACAGGGACAGAGTGGAATCCAGCTATCTTGGCTCTGATCTCAGACGTATGTGGAGTGACCTGCGCACCATCACTGACTACAAAGAAGGTGGGATCTGTGATAGGGGCTCTTCCTCCTCACTTGCAGATGAACTTAATGCTCATTATGCTCGTTTTGAGGCTACCAACACCTCACCTGCTGAGAAACTCCCAGTAGATGAGGAGAGCTGCGCTCTAGCCATTCCCCTGTCTGAGGTGGTGAGATCCTTCAGGGCAGTTAACCCACGCAAGGCACCCGGTCCCGATGGCGTCCACAGCCGTGTACTTAAAGCATGTGCCAACCAGCTGGCTGAGGTTTTCACTGACGTCTTTAACCTCTCCTTAAGACTGTCAGTGATTCCCAAGTGCTTTAAGGAAACAATTGTTCCAGTCCCCAAGAAATCGTCTGTCACCTGCCAGAATGACTACCGCCCTGTTGCACTGACATCAACAGTTATGAAGTGCTTCGAGCGGCTGATCAAAGCCCACATCTGCTCAACACTTCCAGCCACCATGGACCCTCACCAATTTGCATACCGCTCCAACAGATCCACAGACGACGCCTTTGCACTAACAGTACACACTGCTCTCACTCACCTGGACAGAAAGAACACATATGTAAGAATGCTGTTCATAGATTACAGCTCAGCATTCAACACAATCATCCCTGCCAAACTCATTTCTAAGCTCACAGACTTGGGTTTGAACTCTCATCTCTGCAACTGGATACTGGACTTCCTGACGAGCAGACCCCAAGTGGTGAAAGTTGGTAACGGCTTCTCTTCCACAGTGACTCTGAGCACAGAGGCTCCCCAGGGATGTGTGCTCAGCCCCCTCCTGTACTCCCTGTATACACATGACTGTGTAGCCAAACACACATCTAACATCATCTTCAAGTTTGCTGATGACACCACCATCCTAGACCTCATCACTGATGGAGATGAAACAGCCTACAGAGACGAGGTCAGCGCTCTGTCAGAGTGGTCTCAACATCAGCAAAACAAAGGAGATGATCGTGGACTACAGGAAGCGGCAGAGGGGTGGTCACTCTCCCCTGTTCATCAATGGAGCCGAAGTGGAGAGAGTCGGCAGTGTGAAGTTTCTCAGCATACACCTCACTGATGACCTCACCTGGTCCCTCCACACCAACACTATTGTGAGATCTGCCCATCAGTGTCTCTTCTTCCTGCGCAGGCTCAGGAAGTTTGGTCTGCCTCCTCAGATCCTCACCAACTTCCACAGATGCACCATAGAGAGCTTCCTCACGGGCTGCATCACTGTCTGGTACAGCAGCTGCACTGCCTGTGACCGCAAGGCCCTTAAAGGAGTGGTGAGGATGGCAGAAGCCATCGTAGGCAACAGACTACCAGCCTTACAGGACATCTACCAGTCCCGCTGCCTCAGGAAGACCAAAAAGATCAGACAGCAGCCACCCAGCACACAGCCTGTTCACCATTTCGTAGCATACAGGCTAGGACGACCCGGTTATTGAACAGTTTCTACCCACAGGCTGTCAGGCTTCTGAACAAGCTGTGAAGCTGTGGGTCCTTCACCAACTACCATTTCACTCAGTCACTCTGTCAGCATTATTATTACATCATATCATCTCTGCTATGGACAATAACACCTTAACACTAAGCCACTTTAAAGAACAATAACACTGAGTCACTTAAGTCACTTTAAAATGTTTATGGCCTGTATATTTGTGCACATTTATCTATATTTGTGCATATTTTATCTGTATGTTCTCTATATTTTGTGTATATTTAATATATTTCAGTTTTTCTTGTAATTTTATTTTTACTTATTTACTTTCTGTAGAGTGATTGTCTGAGCCTCACCACAAGCATTTCAATGCATAAATGTCCTGACATGTTGTGTAAATGACAAATAAACTTGAAACTTGAAACATGAAACAACAATAATAATATTAGTAATAACAGTAATAATAATAATGAGAGTGTGTGCTTACAGTTCATAGTTCATGCCTTCATTAATCACCTGAAAGAGAGAGAAACAGACCACACACCTGATTTCTTCATGCTCTTTATATGGAACATCTGTACAGCTGTGTTGAGTTATATATGACTAATGACTTTATGAATGAAACAGTTTGTGTTTATGAGAGAATGAAAGTTTGTACAGCAGGTTTAACTGAACTCAGCTCTGTGTTTAAATGATTAAACACTGATAGACTTTTCTTGTGTGAGTCTGTAAAGAAGTGAACAGCTGAATAGAGGAGCTGCTGCTTTTAGCTCAGTAATATTTTAATAGGTTTTAGTTTAATGTTGTTTTTCTCTAAATGGGAGCTAAAAGAAAAGCTCACAGTGTTTGTACAGAGCTACGTACCTTTATTCATACACATCAGAGCCCTCACAGGACTGAATAGAGCTGTTAGAGCTGAGCAGATGGTGAATGAAGCAGTCTGGAATAATCCTGTTCAGCATGTAGAGCTGAGTAGAGCTGTAAAGAATTATTCCAGACACATTAAACAAGTAAAATCAGGTGTTTCCACTTGATTAGAATTAATCCTAAAATAAAGCCCAGCAGTTTGTAAACTGTGTCTTCTTAATAGCAGTGAACACTACAATACATTTACTCCTCAAACTCACCTTACAGACAATACTACAGCATCAGAGACTGTTCTCTGTCAGTTCATCACAGAACACAGCCTGACTCTGAACTCTCTCACGCCAGAGGGTCCGAAATCTAAACTGGATAAATTACTGTAGTTGTTAATGATTTTAATGGTAGAAATGTTCTAAACAGGTATCAGTGAATTTACACAGATTGAAGGCTGTGAATGTTGCTGTGTGCAGATGTTCACACCTGTTAATGTAAGCTAGTGTTTAGGGAGCTGAGGGGCAGCAGGGCTGTCACTAAAAACTGAGTGATCTACCTGTTATTTGACTCTTAAACTGCTTTACTGGAAACAGATAAACTAGGAAGCCTCATATAATCCATGAAAGGCGTGTAGTTTAATGTAAACCTTGTTCCTTATACAGTTCACAGAGAGATGTGTAGATGTCACTAGCAGAGCAGACTGTGATCAGTCTCAGCTCTCAGAACTGTTTTCTCATGTTTATATCATGTCTTGCTTTAGTTTTGATTGTACAGATTATTTTCTCTGATGTCGAGTCGACTCAGAAATATTCCAGGTTGTGATTTCAAATGTAAAAAAGTAACTATTATTCAAGTAGTTTTCCAATAAACTACTTATTTACTCTGACTTTCCTTACTTATTTACTTTTTAATGTCCTTCATTAATACTTTTATTTGTACTCAACTAAATTATGAAGTAAATTATCACTTTAGTAACAGTATTTTTACTTAAGTAGGGATTTTCAGCACTGTTTCCTCTCCTGTGTAAGTCAGTTGGTGAATATCTGCCACCTGCTGGTCAAACATGCAAGTGCAACAAACTGTCGTCATGATAAAGCAGGCGAGTCCACCTGACGTCACGCAGGAGAGACAAGAGTAAAGGGAGTTTCATCAACAGAATTCAGTTCTTCCAGCAGGACACAGTTTCCAGTTTGAAGGTTCTCCAGTCAGGAAACTCAGTTAAACTCTACAGATCAACTCTGAAGAAGCAGAAAAGCAGACCAAAGTAGAGAAAGTGAAAGTGGTAATGAGTCTAAGTTTCTTATTGTCTGTTACTGAAAATACATCCAGATGTTCAGATCATTTCTGTCAGTCACTGTGATCATTTGTTCAGCTACAGATTCATGATTAACAGGTAGAATGTGAAGCTCATCAGTCAGATGAACAGGATTGATTTCAGATACACATTTCATGAGAACACGTCTTTTTCTGTTGACGTTCAGTTAAAAGAAATATGCAATAGTGTTTATTAATCGACTAAATTTTTATGAATTGTCATCTCCTCTGTCAGTCATGTCTTCCTCCAGCAGTCTCCTGTCTGAAGATCAGCTCCAGTGCTCTATCTGTCTGGATGTGTTCACTGATCCAGTCTCGACTCCATGTGGACACAACTTCTGCATGGTCTGTCTCAAAGAGTGCTGGGACAGCAGTTCACACTGCCAGTGTCCAGTTTGTAAGACAGAATTCCCTACAAGACCTGAACTGTCTGTGAACACGTTCATCTCTGGACTGGCTGCTCAGTTCAAGAAGTCAGTTCAGGTCAAATCCAGCAGAGCTCCAGAGAAACCTGACAAATCTCAGGTTCTCTGTGACTACTGTGAAAACAACTGTGCAGCTCTGAAGTCCTGCCTGATCTGTATGGCCTCTTACTGCAAGACTCATCTGGAACCTCATCAGAGAGTCGCTCTATTAAAGAAGCACAAACTGATGGACCCTGTGGAGAACCTGGAGGACTACATCTGCCAGAAACATGAGAGACCCCTGGAGCTGTTCTGTAGAGACGACCAGACGAGTGTGTGTCAGTCCTGCACTGAAGGAGACCACAAGACTCACAGCCCTGTTCCTATAGAGGAGGAGAGTGGAGAGAGGAAGGTGATAAGCAGTGGTGGACTAAGTACACAAATCATGTTCTTCAGTTAAAGTAGAGCCCAATTTTACTTTTTACTCCAGTAAAAGTAGAAGACCTCTCTTTAGACCTCCACTTGAGTAAAAGTACAAAAGTATTTGCCTTCAAATGTACTTAAGTATCGAAAGTAAATGTACTAAAAGATTAATT
>NW_023495077.1:0-104478 GCF_904425465.1 Colossoma macropomum | reverse complement strand
ATTTGGCTTTATTTCAGTTCGAACTTCATTCCAGCACAATCGAACGCATCACAATGACAAATTAGGCGCTTTGATCTCATTATTATTCATCTATGTCGTGGTAACGTCTTTATTTTGGCTTTATTTCAGTTCGAATTTCATTCCAGCACATTCGCACGCGTCGCAATCACAAATTAGGCGCTTACATGCGGCGGATAGCGGCAGGTGGGCTTTCAACTCATTATTATTCATCTATGTCGTGGTAACGTCTTTAATTTGGCTTTATTTCCGTTCGAACTTCATTCCCGCACAATCGAACGCATCACAATCACAAATTAGGCGCTTACATGCGGCGGATAGCGGCAGGTGGGCTTTCATCTCATTATTATTCATCTATGTCGTGGTAACGTCTTTAATTTGGCTTCATTTCAGTTCGAACGTCTTTCCAGCACAATCGATCACGTCACAATCACAAATTAGGCGCTTACATGCGGCGGATAGCGGCGGGTGGATTTTCAACTCATTATTATTCATCTATGTCGTGGTAACGTCTTTAATTTGGCTTTCTTTTAGTTCGAACTTATTTCCACCGCAATCGAACGCATCACAATCACAAATTAGGGGCTTACATGCGGCGGATAGCGGCAGGTGATCTTTGATCTCATTATTATTCATCTATGTCGTGGTAACGTCTTTAATTTGGCTTTATTTCACTTCGATCTTCATTCCAGCACAATCGAACGCATCACAATCACAAATTAGGCGCTTTGATCTCATTATTATTCATCTATGTCGTGGTAACGTCTTTATTTTGGCTTTATTTCAGTTCGAACTTCATTCCAGCACATTCGCACGCGTCGCAATCACAAATTAGGCGCTGACATGCGGCGGATAGCGGCAGGTGGGCTTTGATCTCATTATTATTCATCTATGTCGTGGTAACGTCTTTAATTTGGCTTTATTTCCGTTCGAACTTCATTCCCGCACAATCGAACGCATCACAATCACAAATTAGGCGCTTACATGCGGCGGATAGCGGCAGGTGGGCTTTGATCTCTTTATTATTCATCTATGTCGTGGTAACGTCTTTAATTTGGCTTTATTTCAGTTCGATCTTCATTCCAGCTCAATCGAACGCATCACAATCACAAATTAAGCGCTTTGATCTCATTATTATTCATCTATGTCGTGGTAACGTCTTTAATTTGGCTTTATTTCAGTTCGAACTTCATTCCAGCACAATCGAACGCATCACAATGACAAATTAGGCGCTTTGATCTCATTATTATTCATCTATGTCGTGGTAACGTCTTTAATTTGGCTTTATTTCAGTTCGAATTTCATTCCAGCACATTCGCACGAGTCGCAATCACAAATTAGGCGCTTACATGCGGCGGATAGCGGCAGGTGGGCTTTCAACTCATTATTATTCATCTATGTCGTGGTAACGTCTTTAATTTGGCTTTATTTCCGTTCGAACTTCATTCCCGCACAATCGAACGCATCACAATCACAAATTAGGCGCTTACATGCGGCGGATAGCGGCAGGTGGGCTTTGATCTCTTTATTATTCATCTATGTCGTGGTAACGTCTTTAATTTGGCTTTATGTCATTTCGAACTTCATTCCAGCACAATCACAAATTAGGCGCTTGCATGCGGCGGATAGCGGCAGGTGGGCTTTCATCTCATTACATTATGCGGATAGCGGCAGGTGGGCTTTCATCTCATTACATGCGGCGGATAGCGGCAGGTGGGCTTTCATCTCATTATTATTCATCTATGTCGTGGTAACGTCTTTAATTTGGCTTTATGTCATTTCGAACTTCATTCCAGCACAATCACAAATTAGGCGCTTGCATGCGGCGGATAGCGGCAGGTGGGCTTTCATCTCATTACATTATGCGGATAGCGGCAGGTGGGCTTTCATCTCATTACATGCGGCGGATAGCGGCAGGTGGGCTTTCATCTCATTATTATTCATCTATGTCGTGGTAACGTCTTTAATTTGGCTTTATGTCATTTCGAACTTCTTTCCACCGCAATCGAACGCATCACAATCACAAATTAGGCGCTTACATGCGGCTGATAGCGGCAGGTGGGCTTAGATCTCATTATTATTCATCTATGTCGTGGTAACGTCTTTAATTTGGCTTTATGTCATTTCGAACTTCTTTCCACCGCAATCGAACGCATCACAATCACAAATTAGGCGCTTACATGCGGCGGATAGCGGCAGGTGGGCTTTGATCTCATTATTATTCATCTATGTCGTGGTAACGTCTTTAATTTGGCTTTATTTCAGTTCGAACTTAATTCCAGCACAATCGAACGCATCACAATGACAAATTAGGCGCTTTGATCTCATTATTATTCATCTATGTCGTGGTAACGTCTTTAATTTGGCTTTCTTTCAGTTCGATCTTCATTCCAGCACAATCACAAATTAGGCGCTTATATGCGGCGGATAGCGGCAGGTGGGCTTTGATCTCATTATTATTCATCTATGTCGTGGTAACGTCTTTAATTTGGCTTTATTTCACTTCGAACTTCATTCCAGCACAATCGAACGCATCACAATCACAAATTAGGCGCTTACATGCGGCGGATAGCGGCAGGTGGGCTTTCATCTCATTATTATTCATCTATGTCGTGGTAACGTCTTTAATTTGGCTTCATTTCAGTTCGAACGTCTTTCCAGCACAATCGATCACGTCACAATCACAAATTAGGCGCTTACATGCGGCGGATAGCGGCGGGTGGATTTTCAACTCATTATTATTCATCTATGTCGTGGTAACGTCTTTAATTTGGCTTTCTTTCAGTTCGAACTTCATTCCAGCACAATTGAACGCATGACAATCACAAATTAGGCGCTTATTAATCATGTATGTCGTGGTAACGTCTTTAATTTGGCTTTATTTCAGTTCGAACTTCATTCCAGCACAATCGATCACGTCACAATCACAAATTAGGCGCTTACATGCGGCGGATAGCGGCGGGTGGATTTTCAACTCATTATTATTCATCTATGTCGTGGTAACGTCTTTAATTTGGCTTTCTTTCAGTTCGAACTTATTTCCACCGCTATCGAACGGATAACAATCACAAATTAGGGGCTTACATGCGGCGGATAGCGGCAGGTGATCTTTGATCTCATTATTATTCATCTATGTCGTGGTAACGTCTTTAATTTGGCTTTATTTCACTTCGAACTTCATTCCAGCACAATCGAACGCATCACAATCACAAATTCGGCGCTTATATGCGGCGGATAGCGGCAGGTGGGCTTTGATCTCATTATTATTCATCTATGTCGTGGTAACGTCTTTAATTTGGCTTTATTTCAGTTCGAACTTCATTCCAGCACAATCGAACGCATCACAATGACAAATTAGGCGCTTTGATCTCATTATTATTCATCTATGTCGTGGTAACGTCTTTAATTTGGCTTCATTTCACTTCGAACTTCTTTCCAGCACAATCGATCACGTGACAATCACAAATTAGGCGCTTACATGCGGCGGATAGCGGCAGGGGGGCTTTCATCTCATTATTATTCATCTATTTCGTGGTAACGTCTTTAATTTGGCTTTATTTCACTTCGAACTTCATTCCAGCACATTCGAACGCGTCGCAATCACAAATTAGGCGCTTACATGCGGCGGATAGCGGCAGGTGGGCTTTCATCTCATTATTATTCATCTATGTCGTGGTAACGTCTTTAATTTGGCTTCATGTCACTTCGAACTTCATTCCAGCACAATCGAACGCATCACAATGACAAATTAGGCGTTTACATGCGGCGGATAGCGGTGGGTGGAGTTTCATCTCATTATTATTCATGTATTTCGTGGTAACGTCTTTAATTTGGCTTTATTTTAGGTCGAACTTCATTCCAGCGCAATCGAACGCATAACAATCACAAATTACGCGCTTACATGCGGCGGATAGCGGCAGGTGGGCTTTGATCTCATTATTATTCATCTATGTCGTGGTAACGTCTTTAATTTGGCTTTATTTCACTTCGAACTTCATTCCAGCACAATCACAAATTAGGCGCTTACATTCGGCGGATAGCGGCAGGTGGGCTTTCATCTCATTACATTATGCGGATAGCGTCAGGTGGGCTTTCATCTCATTACATGCGGCGGATAGCGCCAGGTGGGCTTTCATCTCATTATTATTCATCTATGTCGTGGTAACTTTTTTAATTTGGCTTTATTTCTGTTCGAACTTCATTCCAGCACAATCACAAATTAGGCGCTTGCATGCGGCGGATAGCGGCAGGTGGGCTTTCATCTCATTACATTATGCGGATAGCGTCAGGTGGGCTTTCATCTCATTACATGCGGCGGATAGCGGCAGGTGGGCTTTGATCTCATTATTATTCATCTATGTCGTGGTAACGTCTTTAATTTGGCTTTATTTCAGTTCGAACTTAATTCCAGCACAATCGATCGCATCACAATGACAAATTAGGCGCTTTGATCTCACTATTATTCATCTATGTCGTGGTAACGTCTTCAATTTGGCTTTCTTTCACTTCGAACTTCATTCCAGCACAATCGAACGCATAACAATCACAAATTAGGCGCTTACATGCGGCGGATAGCGGCAGGTGGGCTTTCATCTCATTATTATTCATCTATGTCGTGGTAACGTCTTTAATTTGGCTTTATCTCTGTTCGAACTTCTTTCCACCGCAATCGAACGCATTGCAATCACAAATTAGGCGCTTACATGCGGCGGATAGCGGCAGGTGGGCTTTGATCTCATTATTATTCATCTATGTCGTGGTAACGTCTTTAATTTGGCTTTATTTCACTTCGAACTTCATTCCAGCACAATTGAACGCATGACAATCACAAATTAGGCGCTTATTAATCATGTATGTCGTGGTAACGTCTTTATTTTGGCTTTATTTCAGTTCGAACTTCATTCCAGCACAATCGATCACGTCACAATCACAAATTAGGCGCTTTGATCTCACTATTATTCATCTATGTCGTGGTAACGTCTTTAATTTGGCTTTATTTCACTTCGAACTTCATTCCAGCACAATCGAACGCATCACAATCACAAATTAGGCGCTTATATGCGGCGGATAGCGGCAGGTGGGCTTTGATCTCATTGTTATTCATCTATGTCGTGGTAACGTCTTTAATTTGGCTTTATTTCAGTTCGAACTTCATTCCAGCACAATCGAACGCATCACAATGACAAATTAGGCGCTTTGATCTCATTATTATTCATCTATGTCGTGGTAACGTCTTTAATTTGGCTCTATTTCAGTTCGAACTTCTTTCCAGCACAATCACAAATTAGGCGCTTACATGCGGCGGATAGCGGCAGGTGGGCTTTGATCTCATTATTATTCATCTATGTCGTGGTAATGTCTTTAATTTGGCGTTATTTCACTTCGAACTTCATTCCAGCACATTCGAACGCGTCGCAATCACAAATTAGGCGCTTACATGCGGCGGATAGCGGTGGGTGGAGTTTCATCTCATTATTATTCATGTATTTCGTGGTAACGTCTTTAATTTGGCTTTCTTTCACTTCGAACTTCATTCCAGCGCAATCGAACGCATAACAATCACAAATTACGCGCTTACATGCGGCGGATAGCGGCAGGTGGGCTTTGATCTCATTATTATTCATCTATGTCGTGGTAACGTCTTTAATTTGGCTTCATGTCACTTCGAACTTCATTCCAGCACAATCGAACGCATCACAATGACAAATTAGGCGCTTTGATCTCACTATTATTCATCTATGTCGTGGTAACGTCTTCAATTTGGCTTTCTTTCACTTCGAACTTCATTCCAGCACAATCGAACGCATAACAATCACAAATTAGGCGCTTACATGCGGCGGATAGCGGCAGGTGGGCTTTCATCTCATTATTATTCATCTATGTCGTGGTAACGTCTTTAATTTGGCTTTATCTCTGTTCGAACTTCATTCCAGCACAATCGAACGCATAACAATCACAAATTAGGCGTTTACATGCGGCGGATAGCGGTGGGTGGACTTTCATCTCATTATTATTCATGTATTTCGTGGTAACGTCTTTAATTTGGCTTTATTTCAGTTCGAACTTCATTCCAGCACAATCGAACGCACCACAATGACAAATTAGGCGCTTTGATCTCATTATTATTCATCTATGTCGTGGTAACGTCTTTATTTTGGCTTTATTTCAGTTCGAACTTCATTCCAGCACATTCGCACGCGTCGCAATCACAAATTAGGCGCTTACATGCGGCGGATAGCGGCAGGTGGGCTTTGATCTCATTATTATTCATCTATGTCGTGGTAACGTCTTTAATTTGGCTTTATTTCCGTTCGAACTTCATTCCCGCACAATCGAACGCATCACAATCACAAATTAGGCGCTTACATGCGGCGGATAGCGGCAGGTGGGCTTTGATCTCATTATTATTCATCTATGTCGTGGTAACGTCTTTAATTTGGCTTTATTTCAGGTCGAACTTCATTCCAGCTCAATCGAACGCATCACAATCACAAATTAAGCGCTTTGATCTCATTATTATTCATCTATGTCGTGGTAACGTCTTTAATTTGGCTTTATTTCAGTTCGAACTTCATTCCAGCACAATCTAACGTGTCGCAGTCACAGACTAGGCGCGCAGATGCGGCGGATAGCGGCAGGTGGACTTTCATCTCATTATTATTCATCTATGTCGTGGTAACGTCTTTAATTTGGCTTTCTTTCAGTTCGAACTTCATTCCAGCACAATCGAACGCATCACAATGACAAATTAGGCGCTTTGATCTCATTATTATTCATCTATGTCGTGGTAACGTCTTTAATTTGGCTTTATTTCACTTCGAACTTCATTCCAGCACAATCACAAATTAGGCGCTTACATGCGGCGGATAGCGGCAGGTGGGCTTTCATCTCATTATTATTCATCTATTTCGTGGTAACGTCTTTAATTTGGCTTCATTTCACTTCGAACTTCATTCCAGCACAATCGAACGCATCACAATCACAAATTTGGCACTGTGATCTCATTATTATTCATCTATGTCGTGGTAACGTCTTTAATTTGGCTTTATTTCAGTTCGAACTTCATTCCAGCACAATCACAAATTAGGCGCTTACATGCGGCGGATAGCGGCAGGTGGGCTTTCATCTCATTATTATTCATCTATGTCGTGGTAACGTCTTTAATTTGGCTTTATTTCAGTTCGAACTTCATTCCAGCACAATCAAACGCATCACAATCACAAATTTGGCGCTGTGATCTCATTATTATTCATCCATGTCGTGGTAACGTCTTTAATTTGGCTTTCGTTCAGTTCGAACTTCTTTCCAGCACAATCGAACGCATAACAATCACAAATTAGGCGCTTACATGCGGCGGATAGCGGCAGGTGGGCTTTCATCTCATTATTATTCATCTATGTCGTGGTAACGTCTTTAATTTGGCTTCATTTCAGTTCGAACTTCATTCCAGCACAATCGAACGCATCACAATCACAAATTAGGCGTTTACATGCGGCGGATAGCGGTGGGTGGAGTTTCATCTCATTATTATTCATGTATTTCGTGGTAACGTCTTTAATTTGGCTTTATTTTAGGTCGACCTTCATTCCAGCGCAATCGAACGCATAACAATCACAAATTACGCGCTTACATGCGGCGGATAGGGGCAGGTGGGCTTTCATCTCATTATTATTCATCTATGTCGTGGTAACGTCTTTAATTTGGCTTTATTTCAGTTCGAACTTCATTCCAGCACAATCGAACGCATCACAATGACAAATTAGGCGCTTTGATCTCATTATTATTCATCTATGTCGTGGTAACGTCTTTATTTTGGCTTTATTTCAGTTCGAACTTCATTCCAGCACATTCGCACGCGTCACAATCACAAATTAGGCGCTTACATGCGGCGGATAGCGGCAGGTGGGCTTTGATCTCATTATTATTCATCTATGTCGTGGTAACGTCTTTAATTTGGCTTTATTTCAGTTCGAACTTCATTCCAGCACAATCGAACGCATCACAATCACAAATTAGGCGCTTACATGCAGCGGATAGCGGCAGGTGGGCTTTGATCTCTTTATTATTCATCTATGTCGTGGTAACATCTTTAATTTGGCTTTATTTCAGGTCGAACTTCATTCCAGCACAATCGAACGCATCACAATCACAAATTTGGCACTGTGATCTCATTATTATTCATCTATGTCGTGGTAACGTCTTTAATTTGGCTTTATTTCACTTCGAACTTCATTCCAACACAATCACAAATTAGGCGCTTACATGCGGCGGATACGGGCAGGTGGGCTTTGATCTCATTATTATTCATCTATGTCGTGGTAACGTCTTTAATTTGGCTTTATTTCAGGTCGAACTTCATTCCAGCACAATCGAACGCATCACAATCACAAATTAGGCGCTTTGATCTCATTATTATTCATCTATGTCGTGGTAACGTCTTTAATTTGGCTTTATTTCAGTTCGAACTTCATTCCAGCACAATCAAACGCATCACAATCACAAATTAGGCGCTTTGATCTCATTATTATTCATCTATGTCGTGGTAACGTCTTTCATTTGGCTTTATTTCAGTTCGATCTTCATTCCAGCACAATCGAACGCATCACAATCATAAATTAGGCGCTTACATGCAGCGGATAGCGGCAGGTGGACTTTCATCTCATTATTATTCATCTATGTCGTGGTAACGTCTTTAATTTGGCTTTATTTCAGTTCGAACTTCATTCCAGCACAATCGAACGCATAACAATCACAAATTAGGCGCTTACATGCGGCGAATAGCGGCAGGGGGGCTTTCATCTCATTATTATTCACCTATGTCGTGGTAACGTCTTTAATTTGGCTTTATTTCCGTTCGAACTTCATTCCAGCACAATCGAACGCATAACAATCACAAATTAGGCGCTTACATGCGGCGGATAGCGGCAGGTGGGCTTTCATCTCATTATTATTCATCTATGTCGTGGTAACGTCTTTAATTTGGCTCTATTTCAGTTCGAACTTCATTCCAGCACAATCGAACGCATCACAATGACAAATTAGGCGCTTTGATCTCATTATTATTCATCTATGTGGTGGTAACGTCTTTAATTTGGCTTTATTTCAGTTCGATCTTCATTCCAGCACAATCACAAATTAGGCGCTTACATGCGGCGGATAGCGGCAGGTGGGCTTTGATCTCATTATTATTCATCTATGTCGTGGTAACGTCTTTAATTTGGCTTCATTTCAGTTCGAACGTCTTTCCAGCACAATCGAACGCATGACAATCACAAATTAGGCGCTTATTAATAATGTATGTCGTGGTAACGTCTTTAATTTGGCTTTCTTTCAGTTCGAACTTCATTCCAGCACAATCGATCACGTCACAATCACAAATTAGGCGCTTACATGCGGCGGATAGCGGCAGGTGATCTTGATCTCATTATTATTCATCTATGTCGTGGTAACGTCTTTAATTTGGCTTTATTTCACTTCGATCTTCATTCCAGCACAATCGAACGCATCACAATCACAAATTAGGCGCTTACATGCGGCGGATAGCGGCAGGTGGGTTTTGATCTCATTATTATTCACCTATGTCGTGGTAACGTCTTCAATTTGGCTTTATTTCACTTCGAACTTCATTCCAGCACAATCGAACGCATCACAATCACAAATTAGGCGCTTATATGCGGCGGATAGCGGCAGGTGGGCTTTGATCTCATTATTATTCATCTATGTCGTGGTAACGTCTTCAATTTGGCTTTATTTCAGTTCGAACTTCATTCCAGCACAATCGAACGCATCACAATGACAAATTAGGCGCTTTGATCTCATTATTATTCATCTATGTCGTGGTAACGTCTTTAATTTGGCTCTATTTCAGTTCGAACTTCTTTCCAGCACAATCACAAATTAGGCGCTTACATGCGGCGGATAGCGGCAGGGGGGCTTTCATCTCATTATTATTCATCTATTTCGTGGTAACGTCTTTAATTTGGCTTTATTTCACTTCGAACTTCATTCCAGCACATTCGAACGCGTCGCAATCACAAATTAGGCGCTTACATGCGGCGGATAGCGGCAGGTGGGCTTTCATCTCATTATTATTCATCTATGTCGTGGTAACGTCTTTAATTTGGCTTCATGTCACTTCGAACTTCATTCCAGCACAATCGAACGCATCACAATCACAAATTAGGCGTTTACATGCGGCGGATAGCGGTGGGTGGAGTTTCATCTCATTATTATTCATGTATTTCGTGGTAACGTCTTTACTTTGGCTTTATTTTAGGTCGAACTTCATTCCAGCGCAATCGAACGCATAACAATCACAAATTACGCGCTTACATGCGGCGGATAGCGGCAGGTGGGCTTTCATCTCATTATTATTCATCTATGTCGTGGTAACGTCTTTAATTTGGCTTCATGTCACTTCGAACTTCATTCCAGCACAATCGAACGCATAACAATCAGAAATTAGGCGTTTACATGCGGCGGATAGCGGTGGGTGGAATTTCATCTCATTATTATTCATGTATGTCGTGGTAACGTCTTTAATTTGGCTTTATTTCAGTTCGAACTTCATTCCAGCACAATCGAACGCATCACAATGACAAATTAGGCGCTTTGATCTCATTATTATTCATCTATGTCGTGGTAACGTCTTTATTTTGGCTTTATTTCAGTTCGAACTTCATTCCAGCACATTCGCACGCGTCGCAATCACAAATTAGGCGCTTACATGCGGCGGATAGCGGCAGGTGGGCTTTGATCTCATTATTATTCATCTATGTCGTGGTAACGTCTTTAATTTGGCTTTATTTCCGTTCGAACTTCATTCCCGCACAATCGAACGCATCACAATCACAAATTAGGCGCTTACATGCGGCGGATAGCGGCAGGTGGGCTTTGATCTCTTTATTATTCATCTATGTCGTGGTAACGTCTTTAATTTGGCTTTATTTCAGTTCGAACTTCATTCCCGCACAATCGAACGCATCACAATCACAAATTAGGCGCTTACATGCGGCGGATAGCGGCAGGTGGGCTTTGATCTCTTTATTATTCATCTATGTCGTGGTAACGTCTTTAATTTGGCTTTATTTCACTTCGAACTTCATTCCAGCACAATCTAACGCGTCGCAGTCACAGACTAGGCGCGCAGATGCGGCGGATCGCGGCAGGTGGACTTTCATCTCATTATTATTCATCTATGTCGTGGTAACGTCTTTATTTTGGCTTTATTTCAGTTCGAACTTCATTCCAGCACATTCGCACGCTTCGCAGTCATAAATTAGGCGCTTACATGCGGCGGATAGCGGCAGGTGGGCTTTGATCTCATTATTATTCATCTATGTCGTGGTAACGTCTTTAATTTGGCTTTATTTCACTTCGAACTTCATTCCAGCACAATCACAAATTAGGCGCTTACATGCGGCGGATAGCGGCAGGTGGGCTTTCATCTCATTATTATTCATCTATGTCGTGGTAACGTCTTTAATTTGGCTTTATTTCAGGTCGAACTTCATTCCAGCACAATCGAACGCATCACAATCACAAATTAGGCGCTTTGATCTCATTATTATTCATCTATGTCGTGGTAACGTCTTTAATTTGGCTTTATTTCAGTTCGAACTTCATTCCAGCACAATCAAACGCATCACAATCACAAATTTGGCGCTGTGATCTCATTATTATTCATCTATGTCGTGGTAACGTCTTTAATTTGGCTTTATTTCACTTCGAACTTCTTTCCAGCACAATCGAACACGTCACAATCACAAATTAGGCGCTTACATGCGGCGGATAGCGGCAGGTGGACTTTCATCTCATTATTATTCATCTATGTCGTGGTAACGTCTTTAATTTGGCTTTCTTTCAGTTCGAACTTCTTTCCAGCACAATCGAACGCATCACAATCACAAATTAGGCGCTTATATGCGGCGGATAGCGGCAGGTGGGCTTTGATCTCATTATTATTCATCTATGTCGTGGTAACGTCTTTAATTTGGCTTTATTTCAGTTCGAACTTCATTCCAGCACAATCGAACGCATCACAATCACAAATTAGGCGCTTTGATCTCATTATTATTCATCTATGTCGTGGTAACGTCTTTAATTTGGCTCTATTTCAGTTCGAACTTCTTTCCAGCACAATCACAAATTAGGCGCTTACATGCGGCGGATAGCGGCAGGGGGGCTTTCATCTCATTATTATTCATCTATTTCGTGGTAACGTCTTTAATTTGGCTTTATTTCACTTCGAACTTCATTCCAGCACATTCGAACGCGTCGCAATCACAAATTAGGCGCTTACATGCGGCGGATAGCGGCAGGTGGGCTTTCATCTCATTATTATTCATCTATGTCGTGGTAACGTCTTTAATTTGGCTTCATGTCACTTCGAACTTCATTCCAGCACAATCGAACGCATCACAATCACAAATTAGGCGTTTACATGCGGCGGATAGCGGTGGGTGGAGTTTCATCTCATTATTATTCATGTATGTCGTGGTAACGTCTTTAATTTGGCTTTATTTTAGGTCGAACTTCATTCCAGCGCAATCGAACGCATAACAATCAGAAATTAGGCGTTTACATGCGGCGAATAGCGGTGGGTGGACTTTCATCTCATTATTATTCATCTATGTCGTGGTAACGTCTTTAATTTGGCTTTATTTCAGTTCGAACTTCATTCCAGCACAATCGAACGCATCACAATGACAAATTAGGCGCTTTGATCTCATTATTATTCATCTATGTCGTGGTAACGTCTTTATTTTGGCTTTATTTCAGTTCGAACTTCATTCCCGCACAATCGAACGCATCACAATCACAAATTAGGCGCTTACATGCGGCGGATAGCGGCAGGTGGGCTTTGATCTCTTTATTATTCATCTATGTCGTGGTAACGTCTTTAATTTGGCTTTATTTCCGTTCGAACTTCATTCCCGCACATTCGAACGCATCACAATCACAAATTAGGCGCTTACATGCGGCGGATAGCGGCAGGTGGGCTTTGATCTCTTTATTATTCATCTATGTCGTGGTAACGTCTTTAATTTGGCTTTATTTCACTTCGAACTTCATTCCAGCACAATCGAACGCATCACAATCACAAATTAGGCGCTTCCATGCGGCGGATAGCGGCAGGTGGGCTTTCATCTCATTATTATTCATCTATGTCGTGGTAACGTCTTTAATTTGGCTTTATTTCACTTCGAACTTCATTCCAGCACAATGACAAATTAGGCGCTTACATGCGGCGGATAGCGGCAGGTGGGCTTTCATCTCATTATTATTCATCTATGTCGTGGTAACGTCTTTAATTTGGCTTCATGTCACTTCGAACTTCATTCCAGCACAATCGAACGCATCACAATCACAAATTAGGCGTTTACATGCGGCGGATAGCGGTGGGTGGAGTTTCATCTCATTATTATTCATGTATGTCGTGGTAACGTCTTTAATTTGGCTTTATTTTAGGTCGAACTTCATTCCAGCGCAATCGAACGCATAACAATCAGAAATTAGGCGTTTACATGCGGCGAATAGCGGTGGGTGGACTTTCATCTCATTATTATTCATCTATGTCGTGGTAACGTCTTTAATTTGGCTTTATTTCAGTTCGAACTTCATTCCAGCACAATCGAACGCATCACAATGACAAATTAGGCGCTTTGATCTCATTATTATTCATCTATGTCGTGGTAACGTCTTTATTTTGGCTTTATTTCAGTTCGAACTTCATTCCCGCACAATCGAACGCATCACAATCACAAATTAGGCGCTTACATGCGGCGGATAGCGGCAGGTGGGCTTTGATCTCTTTATTATTCATCTATGTCGTGGTAACGTCTTTAATTTGGCTTTATTTCCGTTCGAACTTCATTCCCGCACATTCGAACGCATCACAATCACAAATTAGGCGCTTACATGCGGCGGATAGCGGCAGGTGGGCTTTGATCTCTTTATTATTCATCTATGTCGTGGTAACGTCTTTAATTTGGCTTTATTTCACTTCGAACTTCATTCCAGCACAATCGAACGCATCACAATCACAAATTAGGCGCTTCCATGCGGCGGATAGCGGCAGGTGGGCTTTCATCTCATTATTATTCATCTATGTCGTGGTAACGTCTTTAATTTGGCTTTATTTCACTTCGAACTTCATTCCAGCACAATCGAACGCATCACAATCACAAATTAGGCGCTTTGATCTCATTATTATTCATCTATGTCGTGGTAACGTCTTTAATTTGGCTTTATTTCAGTTCGAACTTCATTCCAGCACAATCAAACGCATCACAATCACAAATTTGGCGCTGTGATCTCATTATTATTCATCTATGTCGTGGTAACGTCTTTAATTTGGCTTTATTTCACTTCGAACTTCATTCCAGCACAATCGAACGCATAACAATCACAAATTAGGCGCTTACATGCGGCGAATAGCGGCAGGGGGGCTTTCATCTCATTATTATTCATCTATGTCGTGGTAACGTCTTTAATTTGGCTTTCTTTCAGGTCGAACTTCATTCCAGCTCAATCGAAAGCATCACAATCACAAATTAGGCGCTTTGATCTCATTATTATTCATCTATGTCGTGGTAACGTCTTTAATTTGGCTTTATTTCAGTTCGAACTTCATTCCAGCTCAATCGAACGCATCACAATAACAAATTAAGCTCTTTGATCTCATTATTATTCATCTATGTCGTGGTAACGTCTTTAATTTGGCTTTATTTCACTTCGAACTTCATTCCAGCACAATCTAACGCGTCGCAGTCACAGACTAGGCGCGCAGATGCGGCGGATCGCGGCAGGTGGACTTTCATCTCATTATTATTCATCTATGTCGTGGTAACGTCTTTAATTTGGCTTTCTTTCAGTTCGAACTTCATTCCAGCACAATCAAACGCATCACAATCACAAATTTGGCGCTGTGATCTCATTATTATTCATCTATGTCGTGGTAACGTCTTTAATTTGGCTTTATTTCCGTTCGAACTTCATTCCCGCACATTCGAACACGTCACAATCACAAATTAGGCGCTTACATGCGGCGGATAGCGGCAGGTGGTCTTTCATCTCATTATTATTCATCTATGTCGTGGTAACGTCTTTAATTTGGCTTTCTTTCAGTTCGAACTTCTTTCCAGCACAATCGAACGCATCACAATCACAAATTAGGCGCTTATATGCGGCGGATAGCGGCAGGTGGGCTTTGATCTCATTATTATTCATCTATGTCGTGGTAACGTCTTTAATTTGGCTTTATTTCAGTTCGAACTTCATTCCAGCACAATCTAACGCGTCGCAGTCACAGACTAGGCGCGCAGATGCGGCGGATCGCGGCAGGTGGACTTTCATCTCATTATTATTCATCTATGTCGTGGTAACGTCTTTAATTTGGCTTTCTTTCAGTTCGAACTTCATTCCAGCACAATCAAACGCATCACAATCACAAATTTGGCGCTGTGATCTCATTATTATTCATCTATGTCGTGGTAACGTCTTTAATTTGGCTTTATTTCCGTTCGAACTTCATTCCCGCACATTCGAACACGTCACAATCACAAATTAGGCGCTTACATGCGGCGGATAGCGGCAGGTGGTCTTTCATCTCATTATTATTCATCTATGTCGTGGTAACGTCTTTAATTTGGCTTTCTTTCAGTTCGAACTTCTTTCCAGCACAATCGAACGCATCACAATCACAAATTAGGCGCTTATATGCGGCGGATAGCGGCAGGTGGGCTTTGATCTCATTATTATTCATCTATGTCGTGGTAACGTCTTTAATTTGGCTTTATTTCAGTTCGAACTTCATTCCAGCACAATCGAACGCATCACAATGACAAATTAGGCGCTTTGATCTCATTATTATTCATCTATGTCGTGGTAACGTCTTTAATTTGGCTCTATTTCAGTTCGAACTTCTTTCCAGCACAATCACAAATTAGGCGCTTACATGCGGCGGATAGCGGCAGGGGGGCTTTCATCTCATTATTATTCATCTATTTCGTGGTAACGTCTTTAATTTGGCTTTATTTCACTTCGAACTTCATTCCAGCACATTCGAACGCATAACAATCAGAAATTAGGCGTTTACATGCGGCGGATAGCGGTGGGTGGACTTTCATCTCATTATTATTCATGTATGTCGTGGTAACGTCTTTATTTTGGCTTTATTTCAGTTCGAACTTCATTCCAGCACATTCGCAGGCGTCGCAATCACAAATTAGGCGCTTACATGCGGCGGATAGCGGCAGGTGGGCTTTGATCTCATTATTATTCATCTATGTCGTGGTAACGTCTTTAATTTGGCTTTATTTCCGTTCAAACTTCATTCCCGCACAATCGAACGCATCACAATCACAAATTAGGCGCTTACATGCGGCGGATAGCGGCAGGTGGGCTTTGATCTCTTTATTATTCATCTATGTCGTGGTAACGTCTTTAATTTGGCTTTATTTCACTTCGAACTTCATGCCAGCACAATCGAACGCATCACAATCACAAATTAGGCGCTTCCATGCGGCGGATAGCGGCAGGTGGGCTTTCATCTCATTATTATTCATCTATGTCGTGCTAACGTCTTTAATTTGGCTTTCTTTCAGTTCGAACTTCTGTCCAGCACAATCGAACGCATCACAATCACAAATTAGGCGCTTATATGCGGCGGATAGCGGCAGGTGGGCTTTGATCTCATTATTATTCATCTATGTCGTGGTAACGTCTTTAATTTGGCTTTATTTCAGTTCGAACTTCATTCCAGCACAATCGAACGCATCACAATGACAAATTAGGCGCTTTGATCTCATTATTATTCATCTATGTCGTGGTAACGTCTTTAATTTGGCTTCATGTCACTTCGAACTTCATTCCAGCACAATCGAACGCATCACAATCACAAATTAGGCGTTTACATGCGGCGGATAGCGGTGGGTGGTGTTTCATCTCATTATTATTCATGTATTTCGTGGTAACGTCTTTAATTTGGCTTTATTTTAGGTCGAACTTCATTCCAGCGCAATCGAACGCATAACAATCACAAATTAGGCGCTTCCATGCGGCGGATAGCGGCAGGTGGGCTTTCATCTCATTATTATTCATCTATGTCGTGGTAACGTCTTTAATTTGGCTTCATGTCACTTCGAACTTCATTCCAGCACAATCGAACGCATCACAATGACAAATTAGGCGCTTTGATCTCATTATTATTCATCTATGTCGTGGTAACGTCTTTATTTTGGCTTTATTTCAGTTCGAACTTCATTCCAGCACATTCGCATGCGTCGCAATCACAAATTAGGCGCTTACATGCGGCGGATAGCGGCAGGTGGGCTTTCATCTCATTATTATTCATCTATGTCGTGGTAACCTCTTTAATTTGGCTTTATTTCCGTTCGAACTTCATTCCCGCACAATCGAACGCATCACAATCACAAATTAGGCGCTTACATGCGGCGGATAGCGGCAGGTGGGCTTTGATCTCTTTATTATTCATCTATGTCGTGGTAACGTCTTTAATTTGGCTTTATTTCCGTTCGAACTTCATTCCCGCACAATCGAACGCATCACAATCACAAATTAGGCGCTTCCATGCGGCGGATAGCGGCAGGTGGGCTTTGATCTCATTATTATTCATCTATGTCGTGGTAACGTCTTTAATTTGGCTTTATTTCAGTTCGAACTTCATTCCAGCACAATCACAAATTAGGCGCTTACATGCGGCGGATAGCGGCAGGTGGGCTTTCATCTCATTATTATTCATCTATGTCGTGGTAACGTCTTTAATTTGGCTTTATTTCAGGTCGAACTTCATTCCAGCACAATCGAACGCATCACAATCACAAATTAGGCGCTTTGATCTCATTATTATTCATCTATGTCGTGGTAACGTCTTTAATTTGGCTTTATTTCAGTTCGAACTTCATTCCAGCACAATCAAACGCATCACAATCACAAATTTGGCGCTGTGATCTCATTATTATTCATCTATGTCGTGGTAACGTCTTTAATTTGGCTTTATGTCACTTCGAACTACTTTCCAGCACAATCGAACACGTCACAATCACAAATTAGGCGCTTACATGCGGCGGATAGCGGCAGGTGGGCTTTCATCTCATTATTATTCATCTATGTCGTGGTAACGTCTTTAATTTGGCTTTATTTCACTTCGAACTTCATTCCAGCACAATCGAACGCATCACAATCACAAATTTGGCACTGTGATCTCATTATTATTCATCTATGTCGTGGTAACGTCTTTAATTTGGCTTTATTTCACTTCGAACTTCATTCCAGCACAATCGAACGCATCACAATCACAAATTAGGCGCTTTGATCTCATTATTATTCATCTATGTCGTGGTAACGTCTTTAATTTGGCTTTATTTCAGTTCGAACTTCATTCCAGCACAATCAATCGCATCACAATCACAAATTTGGCGCTGTGATCTCATTATTATTCATCTATGTCGTGGTAACGTCTTTAATTTGGCTTTATTTCCGTTCGAACTTCATTCCCGCACAATCGAACGCATCACAATCACAAATTAGGCGCTTCCATGCGGCGGATAGCGGCAGGTGGTCTTTCATCTCATTATTATTCATCTATGTCGTGGTAACGTCTTTAATTTGGCTTTCTTTCAGTTCGAACTTCTTTCCAGCACAATCGAACGCATCACAATCACAAATTAGGCGCTTATATGCGGCGGATAGCGGCAGGTGGGCTTTGATCTCATTATTATTCATCTATGTCGTGGTAACGTCTTTAATTTGGCTTTATTTCAGTTCGAACTTCTTTCCAGCACAATCGAACGCATCACAATGACAAATTAGGCGCTTTGATCTCATTATTATTCATCTATGTCGTGGTAACGTCTTTAATTTGGCTCTATTTCAGTTCGAACTTCTTTCCAGCACAATCACAAATTAGGCGCTTACATGCGGCGGATAGCGGCAGGGGGGCTTTCATCTCATTATTATTCATCTATTTCGTGGTAACGTCTTTAATTTGGCTTTATTTCACTTCGAACTTCATTCCAGCACATTCGAACGCATAACAATCAGAAATTAGGCGTTTACATGCGGCGGATAGCGGTGGGTGGACTTTCATCTCATTATTATTCATGTATGTCGTGGTAACGTCTTTAATTTGGCTTTATTTCAGTTCGAACTTCATTCCAGCACAATCGAACGCATCACAATGACAAATTAGGCGCTTTGATCTCATTATTATTCATCTATGTCGTGGTAACGTCTTTATTTTGGCTTTATTTCAGTTCGAACTTCATTCCAGCACATTCGCACGCGTCGCAATCACAAATTAGGCGCTTACATGCTTCGGATAGCGGCAGGTGGGCTTTGATCTCATTATTATTCATCTATGTCGTGGTAACGTCTTTAATTTGGCTTTATTTCACTTCGAACTTCATTCCAGCACAATCGAACGCATCACAATCACAAATTAGGCGCTTCCATGCGGCGGATAGCGGCAGGTGGGCTTTCATCTCATTATTATTCATCTATGTCGTGGTAACGTCTTTAATTTGGCTTTCTTTCAGTTCGAACTTCTTTCCAGCACAATCGAATGCATCACAATCACAAATTAGGCGCTTATATGCGGCGGATAGCGGCAGGTGGGCTTTGATCTCATTATTATTCATCTATGTCGTGGTAACGTCTTTAATTTGGCTTTATTTCAGTTCGAACTTCATTCCAGCACAATCGAACGCATCACAATGACAAATTAGGCGCTTTGATCTCATTATTATTCATCTATGTCGTGGTAACGTCTTTAATTTGGCTCTATTTCAGTTCGAACTTCTTTCCAGCACAATCACAAATTAGGCGCTTACATGCGGCGGATAGCGGCAGGGGGGCTTTCATCTCATTATTATTCATCTATGTCGTGGTAACGTCTTTAATTTGGCTTTATTTCACTTCGAACTTCATTCCAGCACATTCGAACGCGTCGCAATCACAAATTAGGCGCTTACATGCGGCGGATAGCGGCAGGTGGGCTTTCATCTCATTATTATTCATCTATGTCGTGGTAACGTCTTTAATTTGGCTTCATGTCACTTCGAACTTCATTCCAGCACAATCAAACGCATCACAATCACAAATTTGGCGCTGTGATCTCATTATTATTCATCTATGTCGTGGTAACGTCTTTAATTTGGCTTTATTTCACTTCGAACTTCATTCCAGCACAATCGAACGCATAACAATCACAAATTAGGCGCTTACATGCGGCGAATAGCGGCAGGGGGGCTTTCATCTCATTATTATTCATCTATGTCGTGGTAACGTCTTTAATTTGGCTTTCTTTCAGGTCGAACTTCATTCCAGCTCAATCGAAAGCATCACAATCACAAATTAGGCGCTTTGATCTCATTATTATTCATCTATGTCGTGGTAACGTCTTTAATTTGGCTTTATTTCAGTTCGAACTTCATTCCAGCTCAATCGAACGCATCACAATAACAAATTAAGCTCTTTGATCTCATTATTATTCATCTATGTCGTGGTAACGTCTTTAATTTGGCTTTATTTCACTTCGAACTTCATTCCAGCACAATCTAACGCGTCGCAGTCACAGACTAGGCGCGCAGATGCGGCGGATCGCGGCAGGTGGACTTTCATCTCATTATTATTCATCTATGTCGTGGTAACGTCTTTAATTTGGCTTTATTTCAGTTCGAACTTCATTCCAGCACAATCGAACGCATCACAATGACAAATTAGGCGCTTTGATTTCATTATTATTCATCTATGTCGTGGTAACGTCTTTATTTTGGCTTTATTTCAGTTCGAACTTCATTCCAGCACATTCGCACGCGTCGCAATCAGAAATTAGGCGCTTACATGCGGCGGATAGCGGCAGGTGGGCTTTGATCTCATTATTATTCATCTATGTCGTGGTAACGTCTTTAATTTGGCTTTATTTCACTTCGAACTTCATTCCAGCACAATCGAACGCATCACAATCACAAATTAGGCGCTTCCATGCGGCGGATAGCGGCAGGTGGGCTTTCATCTCATTATTATTCATCTATGTCGTGGTAACGTCTTTAATTTGGCTTTATTTCACTTCGAACTTCATTCCAGCACAATCGAACGCATCACAATCACAAATTTGGCACTGTGATCTCATTATTATTCATCTATGTCGTGGTAACGTCTTTAATTTGGCTTTATTTCACTTCGAACTTCATTCCAGCACAATCGAACGCATCACAATCACAAATTTGGCACTGTGATCTCATTATTATTCATCTATGTCGTGGTAACGTCTTTAATTTGGCTTTATTTCACTTCGAACTTCATTCCAGCACAATCGAACGCATCACAATCACAAATTAGGTGCTTTGATCTCATTATTATTCATCTATGTCGTGGTAACGTCTTTAATTTGGCTTTATTTCAGTTCGAACTTCATTCCAGCACAATCAAACGCATCACAATCACAAATTTGGCGCTGTGATCTCATTATTATTCATCTATGTCGTGGTAACGTCTTTAATTTGGCTTTATTTCCGTTCGAACTTCATTCCCGCACATTCGAACACGTCACAATCACAAATTAGGCGCTTACATGCGGCGGATAGCGGCAGGTGGGCTTTCATCTCATTATTATTCATCTATTTCGTGGTAACGTCTTTAATTTGGCTTTATTTCACTTCGAACTTCATTCCAGCACAATCGAATGCATCACAATGACAAATTAGGCGCTTTGATCTCATTATTATTCATCTATGTCGTGGTAACGTCTTTAATTTGGCTCTATTTCAGTTCGAACTTCTTTCCAGCACAATCACAAATCAGGCGCTTACATGCGGCGGATAGCGGCAGGGGGGCTTTCATCTCATTATTATTCATCTATTTCGTGGTAACGTCTTTAATTTGGCTTTATTTCACTTCGAACTTCATTCCAGCACAATCGAACGCATCACAATGACAAATTAGGCGCTTTGATCTCATTATTATTCATCTATGTCGTGGTAACGTCTTTATTTTGGCTTTATTTCAGTTTGAACTTCATTCCAGCACATTCGCACGCGTCGCAATCACAAATTAGGCGCTTACATGCGGCGGATAGCGGCAGGTGGGCTTTGATCTCATTATTATTCATCTATGTCGTGGTAACGTCTTTAATTTGGCTTTATTTCACTTCGAACTTCATTCCAGCACAATCGAACGCATCACAATCACAAATTAGGCGCTTCCATGCGGCGGATAGCGGCAGGTGGGCTTTCATCTCATTATTATTCATCTATGTCGTGGTAACGTCTTTAATTTGGCTTTCTTTCAGTTCGAACTTCTTTCCAGCACAATCGAATGCATCACAATCACAAATTAGGCGCTTATATGCGGCGGATAGCGGCAGGTGGGCTTTGATCTCATTATTATTCATCTATGTCGTGGTAACGTCTTTAATTTGGCTTTATTTCAGTTCGAACTTCATTCCAGCACAATCGAACGCATCACAATGACAAATTAGGCGCTTTGATCTCATTATTATTCATCTATGTCGTGGTAACGTCTTTAATTTGGCTCTATTTCAGTTCGAACTTCTTTCCAGCACAATCACAAATTAGGCGCTTACATGCGGCGGATAGCGGCAGGGGGGCTTTCATCTCATTATTATTCATCTATGTCGTGGTAACGTCTTTAATTTGGCTTTATTTCACTTCGAACTTCATTCCAGCACATTCGAACGCGTCGCAATCACAAATTAGGCGCTTACATGCGGCGGATAGCGGCAGGTGGGCTTTCATCTCATTATTATTCATCTATGTCGTGGTAACGTCTTTAATTTGGCTTCATGTCACTTCGAACTTCATTCCAGCACAATCAAACGCATCACAATCACAAATTTGGCGCTGTGATCTCATTATTATTCATCTATGTCGTGGTAACGTCTTTAATTTGGCTTTATTTCACTTCGAACTTCATTCCAGCACAATCGAACGCATAACAATCACAAATTAGGCGCTTACATGCGGCGAATAGCGGCAGGGGGGCTTTCATCTCATTATTATTCATCTATGTCGTGGTAACGTCTTTAATTTGGCTTTCTTTCAGGTCGAACTTCATTCCAGCTCAATCGAAAGCATCACAATCACAAATTAGGCGCTTTGATCTCATTATTATTCATCTATGTCGTGGTAACGTCTTTAATTTGGCTTTATTTCAGTTCGAACTTCATTCCAGCTCAATCGAACGCATCACAATAACAAATTAAGCTCTTTGATCTCATTATTATTCATCTATGTCGTGGTAACGTCTTTAATTTGGCTTTATTTCACTTCGAACTTCATTCCAGCACAATCTAACGCGTCGCAGTCACAGACTAGGCGCGCAGATGCGGCGGATCGCGGCAGGTGGACTTTCATCTCATTATTATTCATCTATGTCGTGGTAACGTCTTTAATTTGGCTTTATTTCAGTTCGAACTTCATTCCAGCACAATCGAACGCATCACAATGACAAATTAGGCGCTTTGATTTCATTATTATTCATCTATGTCGTGGTAACGTCTTTATTTTGGCTTTATTTCAGTTCGAACTTCATTCCAGCACATTCGCACGCGTCGCAATCAGAAATTAGGCGCTTACATGCGGCGGATAGCGGCAGGTGGGCTTTGATCTCATTATTATTCATCTATGTCGTGGTAACGTCTTTAATTTGGCTTTATTTCACTTCGAACTTCATTCCAGCACAATCGAACGCATCACAATCACAAATTAGGCGCTTCCATGCGGCGGATAGCGGCAGGTGGGCTTTCATCTCATTATTATTCATCTATGTCGTGGTAACGTCTTTAATTTGGCTTTATTTCACTTCGAACTTCATTCCAGCACAATCGAACGCATCACAATCACAAATTTGGCACTGTGATCTCATTATTATTCATCTATGTCGTGGTAACGTCTTTAATTTGGCTTTATTTCACTTCGAACTTCATTCCAGCACAATCGAACGCATCACAATCACAAATTTGGCACTGTGATCTCATTATTATTCATCTATGTCGTGGTAACGTCTTTAATTTGGCTTTATTTCACTTCGAACTTCATTCCAGCACAATCGAACGCATCACAATCACAAATTAGGCGCTTTGATCTCATTATTATTCATCTATGTCGTGGTAACGTCTTTAATTTGGCTTTATTTCAGTTCGAACTTCATTCCAGCACAATCAAACGCATCACAATCACAAATTTGGCGCTGTGATCTCATTATTATTCATCTATGTCGTGGTAACGTCTTTAATTTGGCTTTATTTCCGTTCGAACTTCATTCCCGCACATTCGAACACGTCACAATCACAAATTAGGCGCTTACATGCGGCGGATAGCGGCAGGTGGGCTTTCATCTCATTATTATTCATCTATTTCGTGGTAACGTCTTTAATTTGGCTTTATTTCACTTCGAACTTCATTCCAGCACAATCGAATGCATCACAATGACAAATTAGGCGCTTTGATCTCATTATTATTCATCTATGTCGTGGTAACGTCTTTAATTTGGCTCTATTTCAGTTCGAACTTCTTTCCAGCACAATCACAAATCAGGCGCTTACATGCGGCGGATAGCGGCAGGGGGGCTTTCATCTCATTATTATTCATCTATTTCGTGGTAACGTCTTTAATTTGGCTTTATTTCACTTCGAACTTCATTCCAGCACAATCGAACGCATCACAATGACAAATTAGGCGCTTTGATCTCATTATTATTCATCTATGTCGTGGTAACGTCTTTATTTTGGCTTTATTTCAGTTTGAACTTCATTCCAGCACATTCGCACGCGTCGCAATCACAAATTAGGCGCTTACATGCGGCGGATAGCGGCAGGTGGGCTTTGATCTCATTATTATTCATCTATGTCGTGGTAACGTCTTTAATTTGGCTTTATTTCCGTTCGAACTTCATTCCCGCACAATCGAACGCATCACAATCACAAATTAGGCGCTTACATGCGGCGGATAGCGGCAGGTGGGCTTTGATCTCTTTATTATTCATCTATGTCGTGGTAACGTCTTTAATTTGGCTTTATTTCACTTCGAACTTCATTCCAGCACAATCGAACGCATCACAATCACAAATTAGGCGCTTCCATGCGGCGGATAGCGGCAGGTGGGCTTTCATCTCATTATTATTCATCTATGTCGTGGTAACGTCTTTAATTTGGCTTTCTTTCAGTTCGAACTTCTTTCCAGCACAATCGAACGCATCACAATCACAAATTAGGCGCTTATATGCGGCGGATAGCGGCAGGTGGGCTTTGATCTCATTATTATTCATCTATGTCGTGGTAACGTCTTTAATTTGGCTTTATTTCACTTCGAACTTCATTCCAGCACAATCGAACGCATCACAATCACAAATTAGGCGCTTTGATCTCATTATTATTCATCTATGTCGTGGTAACGTCTTTAATTTGGCTTCATGTCACTTCGAACTTCATTCCAGCACAATCGAACGCATCACAATCACAAATTAGGCGTTTACATGCGGCGGATAGCGGTGGGTGGAGTTTCATCTCATTATTATTCATGTATTTCGTGGTAACGTCTTTAATTTGGCTTTATTTTAGGTCGAACTTCATTCCAGCGCAATCGAACGCATAACAATCACAAATTACGCGCTTACATGCGGCGGATAGCGGTGGGTGGACTTTCATCTCATTATTATTCATGTATGTCGTGGTAACGTCTTTAATTTGGCTTCATGTCACTTCGAACTTCATTCCAGCACAATCGAACGCATAACAATCAGAAATTAGGCGTTTACATGCGGCGGATAGCGGTGGGTGGACTTTCATCTCATTATTATTCATGTATGTCGTGGTAACGTCTTTAATTTGGCTTTATTTCAGTTCGAACTTCATTCCAGCACAATCGAACGCATCACAATGACAAATTAGGCGCTTTGATCTCATTATTATTCATCTATGTCGTGGTAACGTCTTTAATTTGGCTTTATTTCCGTTCGAACTTCATTCCCGCACAATCGAACGCATCACAATCACAAATTAGGCGCTTCCATGCGGCGGATAGCGGCAGGTGGGCTTTGATCTCATTATTATTCATCTATGTCGTGGTAACGTCTTTAATTTGGCTTTATTTCACTTCGAACTTCATTCCAGCACAATCGAACGCATCACAATCACAAATTTGGCACTGTGATCTCATTATTATTCATCTATGTCGTGGTAACGTCTTTAATTTGGCTTTATTTCACTTCGAACTTCATTCCAGCACAATCACAAATTAGGCGCTTACATGCGGCGGATAGCGGCAGGTGGGCTTTCATCTCATTATTATTCATCTATGTCGTGGTAACGTCTTTAATTTGGCTTTATTTCACTTCGAACTTCATTCCAGCACAATCGAACGCATCACAATCACAAATTAGGCGCTTTGATCTCATTATTATTCATCTATGTCGTGGTAACGTCTTTAATTTGGCTTTATTTCAGTTCGAACTTCATTCCAGCACAATCAAACGCATCACAATCACAAATTTGGCGCTGTGATCTCATTATTATTCATCTATGTCGTGGTAACATCTTTAATTTGGCTTTATTTCACTTCGAACTTCTTTCCAGCACAATCGAACACGTCACAATCACAAATTAGGCGCTTACATGCGGCGGATAGCGGCAGGTGGGCTTTCATCTCATTATTATTCATCTATGTCGTGGTAACGTCTTTAATTTGGCTTTATTTCACTTCGAACTTCATTCCAGCACAATCGAACGCATCACAATCACAAATTTGGCACTGTGATCTCATTATTATTCATCTATGTCGTGGTAACGTCTTTAATTTGGCTTTATTTCACTTCGAACTTCATTCCAGCACAATCGAACGCATCACAATCACAAATTAGGCGCTTTGATCTCATTATTATTCATCTATGTCGTGGTAACGTCTTTAATTTGGCTTTATTTCACTTCGAACTTCATTCCAGCACAATCGAACGCATCACAATGACAAATTAGGCGCTTTGATCTCATTATTATTCATCTATGTCGTGGTAACGTCTTTAATTTGGCTTTATTTCCGTTCGAACTTCATTCCCGCACATTCGAACACGTCACAATCACAAATTAGGCGCTTACATGCGGCGGATAGCGGCAGGTGGTCTTTCATCTCATTATTATTCATCTATGTCGTGGTAACGTCTTTAATTTGGCTTTCTTTCAGTTCGAACTTCTTTCCAGCACAATCGAACGCATCACAATCACAAATTAGGCGCTTATATGCGGCGGATAGCGGCAGGTGGGCTTTGATCTCATTATTATTCATCTATGTCGTGGTAACGTCTTTAATTTGGCTTTATTTCAGTTCGAACTTCTTTCCAGCACAATCGAACGCATCACAATGACAAATTAGGCGCTTTGATCTCATTATTATTCATCTATGTCGTGGTAACGTCTTTAATTTGGCTCTATTTCAGTTCGAACTTCTTTCCAGCACAATCACAAATTAGGCGCTTACATGCCGCGGATAGCGGCAGGGGGGCTTTCATCTCATTATTATTCATCTATGTCGTGGTAACGTCTTTAATTTGGCTTTATTTCACTTCGAACTTCATTCCAGCACATTCGAACGCATAACAATCAGAAATTAGGCGTTTACATGCGGCGGATAGCGGTGGGTGGACTTTCATCTCATTATTATTCATGTATGTCGTGGTAACGTCTTTAATTTGGCTTTATTTCAGTTCGAACTTCATTCCAGCACAATCGAACGCATCACAATGACAAATTAGGCGCTTTGATCTCATTATTATTCATCTATGTCGTGGTAACGTCTTTATTTTGGCTTTATTTCAGTTCGAACTTCATTCCAGCACATTCGCACGCGTCGCAATCACAAATTAGGCGCTTACATGCGGCGGATAGCGGCAGGTGGGCTTTGATCTCATTATTATTCATCTATGTCGTGGTAACGTCTTTAATTTGGCTTTATTTCAGTTCGAACTTCATTCCCGCACAATCGAACGCATCACAATCACAAATTAGGCGCTTACATGCGGCGGATAGCGGCAGGTGGGCTTTGATCTCTTTATTATTCATCTATGTCGTGGTAACGTCTTTAATTTGGCTTTATTTCACTTCGAACTTCATTCCAGCACAATCGAACGCATCACAATCACAAATTAGGCGCTTCCATGCGGCGGATAGCGGCAGGTGGGCTTTCATCTCATTATTATTCATCTATGTCGTGGTAACGTCTTTAATTTGGCTTTCTTTCAGTTCGAACTTCTTTCCAGCACAATCGAACGCATCACAATCACAAATTAGGCGCTTATTTGCGGCGGATAGCGGCAGGTGGGCTTTGATCTCATTATTATTCATCTATGTCGTGGTAACGTCTTTAATTTGGCTTCATGTCACTTCGAACTTCATTCCAGCACAATCGAACGCATAACAATCAGAAATTAGGCGTTTACATGCGGCGGATAGCGGTGGGTGGACTTTCATCTCATTATTATTCATGTATGTCGTGGTAACGTCTTTAATTTGGCTTTATTTCAGTTCGAACTTCATTCCAGCACAATCGAACGCATCACAATGACAAATTAGGCGCTTTGATCTCATTATTATTCATCTATGTCGTGGTAACGTCTTTATTTTGGCTTTATTTCAGTTCGAACTTCATTCCAGCACATTCGCACGCGTCGCAATCACAAATTAGGCGCTTACATGCGGCGGATAGCGGCAGGTGGGCTTTGATCTCATTATTATTCATCTATGTCGTGGTAACGTCTTTAATTTGGCTTTATTTCCGTTCGAACTTCATTCCCGCACAATCGAACGCATCACAATCACAAATTAGGCGCTTCCATGCGGCGGATAGCGGCAGGTGGGCTTTGATCTCATTATTATTCATCTATGTCGTGGTAACGTCTTTAATTTGGCTTTATTTCACTTCGAACTTCATTCCAGCACAATCGAACGCATCACAATCACAAATTTGGCACTGTGATCTCATTATTATTCATCTATGTCGTGGTAACGTCTTTAATTTGGCTTTATTTCACTTCGAACTTCATTCCAGCACAATCACAAATTAGGCGCTTACATGCGGCGGATAGCGGCAGGTGGGCTTTCATCTCATTATTATTCATCTATGTCGTGGTAACGTCTTTAATTTGGCTTTATTTCAGTTCGAACTTCATTCCAGCACAATCGAACGCATCACAATCACAAATTAGGCGCTTTGATCTCATTATTATTCATCTATGTCGTGGTAACGTCTTTAATTTGGCTTTATTTCAGTTCGAACTTCATTCCAGCACAATCAAACGCATCACAATCACAAATTTGGCGCTGTGATCTCATTATTATTCATCTATGTCGTGGTAACATCTTTAATTTGGCTTTATTTCACTTCGAACTTCTTTCCAGCACAATCGAACACGTCACAATCACAAATTAGGCGCTTACATGCGGCGGATAGCGGCAGGTGGGCTTTCATCTCATTATTATTCATCTATGTCGTGGTAACGTCTTTAATTTGGCTTTATTTCACTTCGAACTTCATTCCAGCACAATCGAACGCATCACAATCACAAATTTGGCACTGTGATCTCATTATTATTCATCTATGTCGTGGTAACGTCTTTAATTTGGCTTTATTTCACTTCGAACTTCATTCCAGCACAATCGAACGCATCACAATCACAAATTAGGCGCTTTGATCTCATTATTATTCATCTATGTCGTGGTAACGTCTTTAATTTGGCTTTATTTCACTTCGAACTTCATTCCAGCACAATCGAACGCATCACAATGACAAATTAGGCGCTTTGATCTCATTATTATTCATCTATGTCGTGGTAACGTCTTTAATTTGGCTTTATTTCCGTTCGAACTTCATTCCCGCACATTCGAACACGTCACAATCACAAATTAGGCGCTTACATGCGGCGGATAGCGGCAGGTGGTCTTTCATCTCATTATTATTCATCTATGTCGTGGTAACGTCTTTAATTTGGCTTTCTTTCAGTTCGAACTTCTTTCCAGCACAATCGAACGCATCACAATCACAAATTAGGCGCTTATATGCGGCGGATAGCGGCAGGTGGGCTTTGATCTCATTATTATTCATCTATGTCGTGGTAACGTCTTTAATTTGGCTTTATTTCAGTTCGAACTTCTTTCCAGCACAATCGAACGCATCACAATGACAAATTAGGCGCTTTGATCTCATTATTATTCATCTATGTCGTGGTAACGTCTTTAATTTGGCTCTATTTCAGTTCGAACTTCTTTCCAGCACAATCACAAATTAGGCGCTTACATGCCGCGGATAGCGGCAGGGGGGCTTTCATCTCATTATTATTCATCTATGTCGTGGTAACGTCTTTAATTTGGCTTTATTTCACTTCGAACTTCATTCCAGCACATTCGAACGCATAACAATCACAAATTAGGCGTTTACATGCGGCGGATAGCGGTGGGTGGACTTTCATCTCATTATTATTCATGTATGTCGTGGTAACGTCTTTAATTTGGCTTTATTTCAGTTCGAACTTCATTCCAGCACAATCGAACGCATCACAATGACAAATTAGGCGCTTTGATCTCATTATTATTCATCTATGTCGTGGTAACGTCTTTATTTTGGCTTTATTTCAGTTCGAACTTCATTCCAGCACATTCGCACGCGTCGCAATCACAAATTAGGCGCTTACATGCGGCGGATAGCGGCAGGTGGGCTTTGATCTCATTATTATTCATCTATGTCGTGGTAACGTCTTTAATTTGGCTTTATTTCCGTTCGAACTTCATTCCCGCACAATCGAACGCATCACAATCACAAATTAGGCGCTTACATGCGGCGGATAGCGGCAGGTGGGCTTTGATCTCTTTATTATTCATCTATGTCGTGGTAACGTCTTTAATTTGGCTTTATTTCACTTCGAACTTCATTCCAGCACAATCGAACGCATCACAATCACAAATTAGGCGCTTCCATGCGGCGGATAGCGGCAGGTGGGCTTTCATCTCATTATTATTCATCTATGTCGTGGTAACGTCTTTAATTTGGCTTTCTTTCAGTTCGAACTTCTTTCCAGCACAATCGAACGCATCACAATCACAAATTAGGCGCTTATATGCGGCGGATAGCGGCAGGTGGGCTTTGATCTCATTATTATTCATCTATGTCGTGGTAACGTCTTTAATTTGGCTCTATTTCAGTTCGAACTTCTTTCCAGCACATTCGAACGCGTCGCAATCACAAATTAGGCGCTTACATGCGGCGGATAGCGGCAGGTGGGCTTTCATCTCATTATTATTCATCTATGTCGTGGTAACGTCTTTAATTTGGCTTCATGTCACTTCGAACTTCATTCCAGCACAATCGAACGCATCACAATCACAAATTTGGCGTTTACATGCGGCGGATAGCGGTGGGTGGAGTTTCATCTCATTATTATTCATGTATTTCGTGGTAACGTCTTTAATTTGGCTTTATTTTAGGTCGAACTTCATTCCAGCGCAATCGAACGCATAACAATCACAAATTACGCGCTTACATGCGGCGGATAGCGGTGGGTGGACTTTCATCTCATTATTATTCATGTATGTCGTGGTAACGTCTTTAATTTGGCTTTATTTCAGTTCGAACTTCATTCCAGCACAATCGAACGCATCACAATGACAAATTAGGCGCTTTGATCTCATTATTATTCATCTATGTCGTGGTAACGTCTTTATTTTGGCTTTATTTCAGTTCGAACTTCATTCCAGCACATTCGCACGCGTCGCAATCACAAATTAGGCGCTTACATGCGGCGGATAGCGGCAGGTGGGCTTTGATCTCATTATTATTCATCTATGTCGTGGTAACGTCTTTAATTTGGCTTTATTTCCGTTCGAACTTCATTCCCGCACAATCGAACGCATCACAATCACAAATTAGGCGCTTACATGCGGCGGATAGCGGCAGGTGGGCTTTGATCTCTTTATTATTCATCTATGTCGTGGTAACGTCTTTAATTTGGCTTTATTTCCGTTCGAACTTCATTCCCGCACAATCGAACGCATCACAATCACAAATTAGGCGCTTCCATGCGGCGGATAGCGGCAGGTGGGCTTTGATCTCATTATTATTCATCTATGTCGTGGTAACGTCTTTAATTTGGCTTTATTTCACTTCGAACTTCATTCCAGCACAATCGAACGCATCACAATCACAAATTTGCCACTGTGATCTCATTATTATTCATCTATGTCGTGGTAACGTCTTTAATTTGGCTTTATTTCAGTTCGAACTTCATTCCAGCACAATCGAACGCATCACAATCACAAATTAGGCGCTTTGATCTCATTATTATTCATCTATGTCGTGGTAACGTCTTTAATTTGGCTTTATTTCAGTTCGAACTTCATTCCAGCACAATCAAACGCATCACAATCACAAATTTGGCGCTGTGATCTCATTATTATTCATCTATGTCGTGGTAACGTCTTTAATTTGGCTTTATTTCACTTCGAACTTCTTTCCAGCACAATCGAACACGTCACAATCACAAATTAGGCGCTTACATGCGGCGGATAGCGGCAGGTGGGCTTTCATCTCATTATTATTCATCTATGTCGTGGTAACGTCTTTAATTTGGCTTTATTTCACTTCGAACTTCATTCCAGCACAATCGAACGCATCACAATCACAAATTTGGCACTGTGATCTCATTATTATTCATCTATGTCGTGGTAACGTCTTTAATTTGGCTTTATTTCACTTCGAACTTCATTCCAGCACAATCGAACGCATCACAATCACAAATTAGGCGCTTTGATCTCATTATTATTCATCTATGTCGTGGTAACGTCTTTAATTTGGCTTTATTTCAGTTCGAACTTCATTCCAGCACAATCAAACGCATCACAATCACAAATTTGGCGCTGTGATCTCATTATTATTCATCTATGTCGTGGTAACGTCTTTAATTTGGCTTTATTTCCGTTCGAACTTCATTCCCGCACATTCGAACACGTCACAATCACAAATTAGGCGCTTACATGCGGCGGATAGCGGCAGGTGGTCTTTCATCTCATTATTATTCATCTATGTCGTGGTAACGTCTTTAATTTGGCTTTATTTCAGTTCGAACTTCATTCCAGCACAATCGAACGCATCACAATGACAAATTAGGCGCTTTGATCTCATTATTATTCATCTATGTCGTGGTAACGTCTTTATTTTGGCTTTATTTCAGTTCGAACTTCATTCCAGCACATTCGCACGCGTCGCAATCACAAATTAGGCGCTTACATGCGGCGGATAGCGGCAGGTGGGCTTTGATCTCATTATTAGTCGTCTATGTCGTGGTAACGTCTTTAATTTGGCTTTATTTCCGTTCGAACTTCATTCCCGCACAATCGAACGCATCACAATCACAAATTAGGCGCTTACATGCGGCGGATAGCGGCAGGTGGGCTTTGATCTCTTTATTATTCATCTATGTCGTGGTAACGTCTTTAATTTGGCTTTATTTCCGTTCGAACTTCATTCCCGCACAATCGAACGCATCACAATCACAAATTAGGCGCTTCCATGCGGCGGATAGCGGCAGGTGGGCTTTGATCTCATTATTATTCATCTATGTCGTGGTAACGTCTTTAATTTGGCTTTATTTCACTTCGAACTTCATTCCAGCACAATCCAACGCATCACAATCACAAATTTGGCACTGTGATCTCATTATTATTCATCTATGTCGTGGTAACGTCTTTAATTTGGCTTTATTTCAGTTCGAACTTCATTCCAGCACAATCACAAATTAGGCGCTTACATGCGGCGGATAGCGGCAGGTGGGCTTTGATCTCATTATTATTCATCTATGTCGTGGTAACGTCTTTAATTTGGCTTTATTTCAGTTCGAACTTCATTCCAGCACAATCAAACGCATCACAATCACAAATTTGGCGCTGTGATCTCATTATTATTCATCTATGTCGTGGTAACGTCTTTAATTTGGCTTTATTTCACTTCGAACTTCTTTCCAGCGCAATCGAACACGTCACAATCACAAATTAGGCGCTTACATGCGGCGGATAGCGGCAGGTGGACTTTCATCTCATTATTATTCATCTATGTCGTGGTAACGTCTTTAATTTGGCTTTCTTTCAGTTCGAACTTCTTTCCACCACAATCGAACGCGTCGCAATCACAAACTAGGCGCGCAGATGCGGCGGATAGCGGCAGGGGGGCTTTCATCTCATTATTATTCATCTATGTCGTGGTAACGTCTTTAATTTGGCTTTCTTTCAGTTCGAACTTCTTTCCAGCACAATCGAACGCATAACAATCACAAATTAGGCGCTTACATGCGGCGGATAGCGGCAGGGGGGCTTTCATCTCATTATTATTCACCTATGTCGTGGTAACGTCTTTAATTTGGCTTTATTTCCGTTCGAACTTCATTCCAGCACAATCGAACGCATCACAATCACAAATTAGGCGCTGTGATCTCATTATTATTCATCTATGTCGTGGTAACGTCTTTAATTTGGCTTTATTTCACTTCGAACTTCATTCCAGCACAATCGAACGCATAACAATCACAAATTAGGCGCTTGCATGCGGCGAATAGCGGCAGGTGGGCTTTCATCTCATTATTATTCACCTATGTCGTGGTAACGTCTTTAATTTGGCTTTATTTCAGTTCGAACTTCATTCCAGCACAATCGAACGCATAACAATCACAAATTAGGCGCTTACATGAGGCGGATAGCGGCAGGTGGGCTTTCATCTCATTATTATTCATCTATGTCGTGGTAACGTCTTTAATTTGGCTTCATTTCAGGTCGAACTTCATGCCACCACAATCGAACGCGTCGCAATCACAAACTAGGCGCGCAGATGCGGCGGATAGCGGCAGGGGGGCTTTCATCTCATTATTATTCATCTATGTCGTGGTAACGTCTTTAATTTGGCTTCATGTCACTTCGAACTTCATTCCAGCACAATCGAACGCATAACAATCACAAATTAGGCGTTTACATGCGGCGGATAGCGGTGGGTGGACTTTCATCTCATTATTATTCATCTATGTCGTGGTAACGTCTTTAATTTGGCTTTATTTCAGTTCGATCTTCATTCCAGCACAATCGAACGCATCACAATCATAAATTAGGCGCTTACATGCGGCGGATAGCGGCAGGTGGACTTTCATCTCATTATTATTCATCTATGTCGTGGTAACGTCTTTAATTTGGCTGTATTTCACCTCGAACTTCATTCCAGCACAATCGAACGCATCACAATCACAAATTTGGCACTGTGATCTCATTATTATTCATCTATGTCGTGGTAACGTCTTTAATTTGGCTTTATTTCACTTCGAACTTCATTCCAGCACAATCACAAATTAGGCGCTTACATGCGGCGGACAGCGGCAGGTGGGCTTTCATCTCATTATTATTCATCTATGTCGTGGTAACGTCTTTAATTTGGCTTTATTTCAGGTCGAACTTCATTCCAGCACAATCGAACGCATCACAATCACAAATTAGGCGCTTTGATCTCATTATTATTCATCTATGTCGTGGTAACGTCTTTAATTTGGCTTTATTTCAGTTCGAACTTCATTCCAGCACAATCGAACGCATCACAATCACAAATTTGGCGCTGTGATCTCATTATTATTCATCTATGTCGTGGTAACGTCTTTAATTTGGCTTTATTTCACTTCGAACTTCTTTCCAGCACAATCGATTGCGTCACAATCACAAACTAGGCGCTTTGATCTCATTATTATTCATCTATGTCGTGGTAACGTCTTTAATTTGGCTTTCTTTCAGTTCGAACTTCTTTCCAGCACAATCGAACGCATCACAATCACAAATTAGGCGCTTACATGCGGCGGATAGCGGCAGGTGGGCTTTGATCTCATTATTATTCATCTATGTCGTGGTAACGTCTTTAATTTGGCTTTATTTCCGTTCGAACTTCATTCCAGCACAATCGAACGCATAACAATCACAAATTAGGCGCTTACATGCGGCGAATAGCGGCAGGGGGGCTTTCATCTCATTATTATTCACCTATGTCGTGGTAACGACTTTAATTTGGCTTTATTTCCGTTCGAACTTCATTCCAGCACAATCGAACGCATAACAATCACAAATTAGGCGCTTACATGCGGCGGATAGCGGCAGGTGGGCTTTCATCTCATTATTATTCATCTACTTCGTGTTAACGTCTTTAATTTGGCTTTCTTTCAGTTCGAACTTCATTCCAGCACAATCGATCGCGTCGCAATCACAAATTAGGTGCTTACATGCGGCGGATATCGGCACGTGGGCTTTCAACTCATTATTATTCATCTATGTCGTGGTAACGTCTTTAATTTGGCTTTATTTCACTTCGAACTTCATTCCAGCACAATCGAACGCATCACAATCACAAATTAGGCGCTTACATGCGGCGGATAGCGGCAGGTGGGCTTTGATCTCATTATTATTCATCTATGTCGTGGTAACGTCTTTAATTTGGTTTTATTTCATTTCGAACTTCATTCCAGCACAATCGAACGCATCACAATCACAAATTTGGCACTGTGATCTCATTATTATTCATCTATGTCGTGGTAACGTCTTTAATTTGGCTTTATTTCACTTCGAACTTCATTCCAGCACAATCACAAATTAGGCGCTTACATGCGGCGGATAGCGGCAGGTGGGCTTTCATCTCATTATTATTCATCTATGTCGTGGTAACGTCTTTAATTTGGCTTTATTTCAGGTCGAACTTCATTCCAGCACAATCGAACGCATCACAATCACAAATTAGGCGCTTTGATCTCATTATTATTCATCTATGTCGTGGTAACGTCTTTAATTTGGCTTTATTTCAGTTCGAACTTCATTCCAGCACAATCAAACGCATCACAATCACAAATTTGGCGCTGTGATCTCATTATTATTCATCTATGTCGTGGTAACGTCTTTAATTTGGCTTTATTTCACTTCGAACTTCTTTCCAGCACAATCGAACACGTCACAATCACAAATTAGGCGCTTACATGCGGCGGATAGCGGCAGGTGGGCTTTCATCTCATTATTATTCATCTATGTCGTGGTAACGTCTTTAATTTGGCTTTATTTCACTTCGAACTTCATTCCAGCACAATCGAACGCATCACAATCACAAATTTGGCACTGTGATCTCATTATTATTCATCTATGTCGTGGTAACGTCTTTAATTTGGCTTTATTTCACTTCGAACTTCATTCCAGCACAATCGAACGCATCACAATCACAAATTAGGCGCTTTGATCTCATTATTATTCATCTATGTCGTGGTAACGTCTTTAATTTGGCTTTATTTCACTTCGAACTTCATTCCAGCACAATCGAACGCATCACAATGACAAATTAGGCGCTTTGATCTCATTATTATTCATCTATGTCGTGGTAACGTCTTTAATTTGGCTTTATTTCCGTTCGAACTTCATTCCCGCACATTCGAACACGTCACAATCACAAATTAGGCGCTTACATGCGGCGGATAGCGGCAGGTGGTCTTTCATCTCATTATTATTCATCTATGTCGTGGTAACGTCTTTAATTTGGCTTTCTTTCAGTTCGAACTTCTTTCCAGCACAATCGAACGCATCACAATCACAAATTAGGCGCTTATATGCGGCGGATAGCGGCAGGTGGGCTTTGATCTCATTATTATTCATCTATGTCGTGGTAACGTCTTTAATTTGGCTTTATTTCAGTTCGAACTTCTTTCCAGCACAATCGAACGCATCACAATGAGAAATTAGGCGCTTTGATCTCATTATTATTCATCTATGTCGTGGTAACGTCTTTAATTTGGCTCTATTTCAGTTCGAACTTCTTTCCAGCACAATCACAAATTAGGCGCTTACATGCCGCGGATAGCGGCAGGGGGGCTTTCATCTCATTATTATTCATCTATGTCGTGGTAACGTCTTTAATTTGGCTTTATTTCACTTCGAACTTCATTCCAGCACATTCGAACGCATAACAATCAGAAATTAGGCGTTTACATGCGGCGGATAGCGGTGGGTGGACTTTCATCTCATTATTATTCATGTATGTCGTGGTAACGTCTTTAATTTGGCTTTATTTCAGTTCGAACTTCATTCCAGCACAATCGAACGCATCACAATGACAAATTAGGCGCTTTGATCTCATTATTATTCATCTATGTCGTGGTAACGTCTTTATTTTGGCTTTATTTCAGTTCGAACTTCATTCCAGCACATTCGCACGCGTCGCAATCACAAATTAGGCGCTTACATGCGGCGGATAGCGGCAGGTGGGCTTTGATCTCATTATTATTCATCTATGTCGTGGTAACGTCTTTAATTTGGCTTTATTTCCGTTCGAACTTCATTCCCGCACAATCGAACGCATCACAATCACAAATTAGGCGCTTACATGCGGCGGATAGCGGCAGGTGGGCTTTGATCTCTTTATTATTCATCTATGTCGTGGTAACGTCTTTAATTTGGCTTTATTTCACTTCGAACTTCATTCCAGCACAATCGAACGCATCACAATCACAAATTAGGCGCTTCCATGCGGCGGATAGCGGCAGGTGGGCTTTCATCTCATTATTATTCATCTATGTCGTGGTAACGTCTTTAATTTGGCTTTCTTTCAGTTCGAACTTCTTTCCAGCACAATCGAACGCATCACAATCACAAATTAGGCGCTTATATGCGGCGGATAGCGGCAGGTGGGCTTTGATCTCATTATTATTCATCTATGTCGTGGTAACGTCTTTAATTTGGCTCTATTTCAGTTCGAACTTCTTTCCAGCACATTCGAACGCATCACAATCACAAATTAGGCGCTTCCATGCGGCGGATAGCGGCAGGTGGGCTTTCATCTCATTATTATTCATCTATGTCGTGGTAACGTCTTTAATTTGGCTTCATGTCACTTCGAACTTCATTCCAGCACAATCGAACGCATCACAATCACAAATTAGGCGTTTACATGCGGCGGATAGCGGTGGGTGGAGTTTCATCTCATTATTATTCATGTATTTCGTGGTAACGTCTTTAATTTGGCTTTATTTTAGGTCGAACTTCATTCCAGCGCAATCGAACGCATAACAATCACAAATTACGCGCTTACATGCGGCGGATAGCGGTGGGTGGACTTTCATCTCATTATTATTCATGTATGTCGTGGTAACGTCTTTAATTTGGCTTTATTTCAGTTCGAACTTCATTCCAGCACAATCGAACGCATCACAATGACAAATTAGGCGCTTTGATCTCATTATTATTCATCTATGTCGTGGTAACGTCTTTATTTTGGCTTTATTTCAGTTCGAACTTCATTCCAGCACATTCGCACGCGTCGCAATCACAAATTAGGCGCTTCCATGCGGCGGATAGCGGCAGGTGGGCTTTGATCTCATTATTATTCATCTATGTCGTGGTAACGTCTTTAATTTGGCTTTATTTCCGTTCGAACTTCATTCCCGCACAATCGAACGCATCACAATCACAAATTAGGCGCTTACATGCGGCGGATAGCGGCAGGTGGGCTTTGATCTCTTTATTATTCATCTATGTCGTGGTAACGTCTTTAATTTGGCTTTATTTCCGTTCGAACTTCATTCCCGCACAATCGAACGCATCACAATCACAAATTAGGCGCTTCCATGCGGCGGATAGCGGCAGGTGGGCTTTGATCTCATTATTATTCATCTATGTCGTGGTAACGTCTTTAATTTGGCTTTATTTCACTTCGAACTTCATTCCAGCACAATCGAACGCATCACAATCACAAATTTGCCACTGTGATCTCATTATTATTCATCTATGTCGTGGTAACGTCTTTAATTTGGCTTTATTTCAGTTCGAACTTCATTCCAGCACAATCGAACGCATCACAATCACAAATTAGGCGCTTTGATCTCATTATTATTCATCTATGTCGTGGTAACGTCTTTAATTTGGCTTTATTTCAGTTCGAACTTCATTCCAGCACAATCAAACGCATCACAATCACAAATTTGGCGCTGTGATCTCATTATTATTCATCTATGTCGTGGTAACGTCTTTAATTTGGCTTTATTTCACTTCGAACTTCTTTCCAGCACAATCGAACACGTCACAATCACAAATTAGGCGCTTACATGCGGCGGATAGCGGCAGGTGGGCTTTCATCTCATTATTATTCATCTATGTCGTGGTAACGTCTTTAATTTGGCTTTATTTCACTTCGAACTTCATTCCAGCACAATCGAACGCATCACAATCACAAATTTGGCACTGTGATCTCATTATTATTCATCTATGTCGTGGTAACGTCTTTAATTTGGCTTTATTTCACTTCGAACTTCATTCCAGCACAATCGAACGCATCACAATCACAAATTAGGCGCTTTGATCTCATTATTATTCATCTATGTCGTGGTAACGTCTTTAATTTGGCTTTATTTCAGTTCGAACTTCATTCCAGCACAATCAAACGCATCACAATCACAAATTTGGCGCTGTGATCTCATTATTATTCATCTATGTCGTGGTAACGTCTTTAATTTGGCTTTATTTCCGTTCGAACTTCATTCCCGCACATTCGAACACGTCACAATCACAAATTAGGCGCTTACATGCGGCGGATAGCGGCAGGTGGTCTTTCATCTCATTATTATTCATCTATGTCGTGGTAACGTCTTTAATTTGGCTTTATTTCAGTTCGAACTTCATTCCAGCACAATCGAACGCATCACAATGACAAATTAGGCGCTTTGATCTCATTATTATTCATCTATGTCGTGGTAACGTCTTTATTTTGGCTTTATTTCAGTTCGAACGTCATTCCAGCACATTCGCACGCGTCGCAATCACAAATTAGGCGCTTACATGCGGCGGATAGCGGCAGGTGGGCTTTGATCTCATTATTAGTCGTCTATGTCGTGGTAACGTCTTTAATTTGGCTTTATTTCCGTTCGAACTTCATTCCCGCACAATCGAACGCATCACAATCACAAATTAGGCGCTTACATGCGGCGGATAGCGGCAGGTGGGCTTTGATCTCTTTATTATTCATCTATGTCGTGGTAACGTCTTTAATTTGGCTTTATTTCCGTTCGAACTTCATTCCCGCACAATCGAACGCATCACAATCACAAATTAGGCGCTTCCATGCGGCGGATAGCGGCAGGTGGGCTTTGATCTCATTATTATTCATCTATGTCGTGGTAACGTCTTTAATTTGGCTTTATTTCACTTCGAACTTCATTCCAGCACAATCCAACGCATCACAATCACAAATTTGGCACTGTGATCTCATTATTATTCATCTATGTCGTGGTAACGTCTTTAATTTGGCTTTATTTCAGTTCGAACTTCATTCCAGCACAATCACAAATTAGGCGCTTACATGCGGCGGATAGCGGCAGGTGGGCTTTCATCTCATTATTATTCATCTATGTCGTGGTAACGTCTTTAATTTGGCTTTATTTCAGTTCGAACTTCATTCCAGCACAATCAAACGCATCACAATCACAAATTTGGCGCTGTGATCTCATTATTATTCATCTATGTCGTGGTAACGTCTTTAATTTGGCTTTATTTCACTTCGAACTTCTTTCCAGCGCAATCGAACACGTCACAATCACAAATTAGGCGCTTACATGCGGCGGATAGCGGCAGGTGGACTTTCATCTCATTATTATTCATCTATGTCGTGGTAACGTCTTTAATTTGGCTTTCTTTCAGTTCGAACTTCTTTCCACCACAATCGAACGCGTCGCAATCACAAACTAGGCGCGCAGATGCGGCGGATAGCGGCAGGGGGGCTTTCATCTCATTATTATTCATCTATGTCGTGGTAACGTCTTTAATTTGGCTTTCTTTCAGTTCGAACTTCTTTCCAGCACAATCGAACGCATAACAATCACAAATTAGGCGCTTACATGCGGCGGATAGCGGCAGGGGGGCTTTCATCTCATTATTATTCACCTATGTCGTGGTAACGTCTTTAATTTGGCTTTATTTCCGTTCGAACTTCATTCCAGCACAATCGAACGCATCACAATCACAAATTAGGCGCTGTGATCTCATTATTATTCATCTATGTCGTGGTAACGTCTTTAATTTGGCTTTATTTCACTTCGAACTTCATTCCAGCACAATCGAACGCATAACAATCACAAATTAGGCGCTTGCATGCGGCGAATAGCGGCAGGTGGGCTTTCATCTCATTATTATTCACCTATGTCGTGGTAACGTCTTTAATTTGGCTTTATTTCAGTTCGAACTTCATTCCAGCACAATCGAACGCATAACAATCACAAATTAGGCGCTTACATGCGGCGGATAGCGGCAGGTGGGCTTTCATCTCATTATTATTCATCTATGTCGTGGTAACGTCTTTAATTTGGCTTCATTTCAGGTCGAACTTCATGCCACCACAATCGAACGCGTCGCAATCACAAACTAGGCGCGCAGATGCGGCGGATAGCGGCAGGGGGGCTTTCATCTCATTATTATTCATCTATGTCGTGGTAACGTCTTTAATTTGGCTTCATGTCACTTCGAACTTCATTCCAGCACAATCGAACGCATAACAATCACAAATTAGGCGTTTACATGCGGCGGATAGCGGTGGGTGGACTTTCATCTCATTATTATTCATGTATTTCGTGGTAACGTCTTTAATTTGGCTTTATTTCAGTTCGAACTTCATTCCAGCACAATCGAACGCATCACAATGACAAATTAGGCGCTTTGATCTCATTATTATTCATCTATGTCGTGGTAACGTCTTTAATTTGGCTTCATTTCCGTTCGAACTTCATTCCAGCACATTCGCACGCGTCGCAATCACAAATTAGGTGCTTACATGCGGCGGATAGCGGCAGGTGGGCTTTGATCTCATTATTATTCATCTATGTCGTGGTAACGTCTTTAATTTGGCTTTATTTCCGTTCGAACTTCATTCCCGCACAATTGAACGCATCACAATCACAAATTAGGCGCTTACATGCGGCGGATAGCGGCAGGTGGGCTTTGATCTCTTTATTATTCATCTATGTCGTGGTAACGTCTTTAATTTGGCTTTATTTCAGGTCGAACTTCATTCCAGCTCAATCGAACGCCTCACAATAACAAATTAAGCGCTTTGATCTCATTATTATTCATCTATGTCGTGGTAACGTCTTTAATTTGGCTTTATTTCAGTTCGATCTTCATTCCAGCTCAATCGAACGCATCACAATCACAAATTAAGCGCTTTGATCTCATTATTATTCATCTATGTCGTGGTAACGTCTTTAATTTGGCTTTATTTCACTTCGAACTTCATTCCAGCACAATCTAACGCGTCGCAGTCACAAACTAGGCGCGCAGATGCGGCGGATAGCGGCAGGTGGACTTTCATCTCATTATTATTCATCTATGTCGTGGTAACGTCTTTAATTTGGCTTTATTTCTGTTCGAACTTCATTCCAGCACAATCGAACTCATCACAATGACAAATTAGGCGCTTTGATTTCATTATTATTCATCTATGTCGTGGTAACGTCTTTATTTTGGCTTTATTTCAGTTCGAACTTCATTCCAGCACATTCCCATGCGTCGCAATCATAAATTAGGCGCTTACATGCGGCGGATAGCGGCAGGTGGGCTTTGATCTCATTATTATTCATCTATGTCGTGGTAACGTCTTTAATTTGGCTTTATTTCACTTCGAACTTCATTCCAGCACAATCGAACGCATCACAATCACAAATTAGGCGCTTCCATGCGGCGGATAGCGGCAGGTGGGCTTTGATCTCATTATTATTCATCTATGTCGTGGTAACGTCTTTAATTTGGTTTTATTTCATTTCGAACTTCATTCCAGCACAATCGAACGCATCACAATCACAAATTTGGCACTGTGATCTCATTATTATTCATCTATGTCGTGGTAACGTCTTTAATTTGGCTTTATTTCACTTCGAACTTCATTCCAGCACAATCACAAATTAGGCGCTTACATGCGGCGGATAGCGGCAGGTGGGCTTTCATCTCATTATTATTCATCTATGTCGTGGTAACGTCTTTAATTTGGCTTTATTTCAGGTCGAACTTCATTCCAGCACAATCGAACGCATCACATTCACAAATTAGGCGCTTTGATCTCATTATTATTCATCTATGTCGTGGTAACGTCTTTAATTTGGCTTTTTTTCAGTTCGAACTTCATTCCAGCACAATCAAACGCATCACAATCACAAATTTGGCGCTGTGATCTCATTATTATTCATCTATGTCGTGGTAACGTCTTTAATTTGGCTTTATTTCACTTCGAACTTCTTTCCAGCACAATCGAACACGTCACAATCACAAATTAGGCGCTTACATGCGGCGGATAGCGGCAGGTGGACTTTCATCTCTTTATTATTCATCTATTTCGTGGTAACGTCTTTAATTTGGCTTTCTTTCAGTTCGAACTTCTTTCCAGCACAATCGAACGCATAACAATCACAAATTAGGCGCTTACATGCGGCGGAAAGCGGCAGGTGGGCTTTCATCTCATTATTATTCATCTATGTCGTGGTAACGTCTTTAATTTGGCTTCATTTCAGGTCGAACTTCATGCCACCACAATCGAACGCGTCGCAATCACAAACTAGGCGCGCACATGCGGCGGATAGCGGCAGGGGGGCTTTCATCTCATTATTATTCACCTATGTCGTGGTAACGTCTTTAATTTGGCTTTATTTCCGTTCGAACTTCATTCCAGCACAATCGAACGCATCACAATCACAAATTAGGCGCTGTGATCTCATTATTATTCATCTATGTCGTGGTAACGTCTTTAATTTGGCTTTATTTCACTTCGAACTTCATTCCAGCACAATCGAACGCATAACAATCACAAATTAGGCGCTTACATGCGGCGAATAGCGGCAGGGGGGCTTTCATCTCATTATTATTCATCTATGTCGTGGTAACGTCTTTAATTTGGCTTCATTTCAGGTCGAACTTCATGCCACCACAATCGAACGCTTCGCAATCACAAACTAGGCGCGCAGATGCGGCGGATAGCGGCAGGTGGGCTTTCATCTCATTATTATTCATCTATGTCGTGGTAACGTCTTTAATTTGGCTTTCTTTCAGGTCGAACTTCATTCCAGCTCAATCGAAAGCATCACAATCACAAATTAGGCGCTTTGATCTCATTATTATTCATCTATGTCGTGGTAACGTCTTTAATTTGGCTTTCTTTCAGTTCTAACTTCTTTCCAGCACAATCGAACGCATCACAATCACAAATTAGGCGCTTACATGCGGCGGATAGCGGCAGGGGGGCTTTCATCTCATTATTATTCACCTATGTCGTGGTAACGTCTTTAACTTGGCTTTATTTCACTTCGAACTTCATTCCAGCACAATCGAACGCATCACAATGACAAACTAGGCGCTTTGATCTCATTATTATTCATCTATGTCGTGGTAACGTCTTTAATTTGGCTTTCTTTCAGTTCGAACTTCTTTCCAGCACAATCGAACGCATCACAATCACAAATTAGGCGCTTACATGCGGCGGATAGCGGCAGGTGGGCTTTGATCTCATTATTATTCATCTATGTCGTGGTAACGTCTTTAATTTGGCTTTATTTCCGTTCGAACTTCATTCCAGCACAATCGAACGCATCACAATCACAAATTAGGCGCTGTGATCTCATTATTATTCATCTATGTCGTGGTAACGTCTTTAATTTGGCTTTATTTCACTTCGAACTTCATTCCAGCACAATCGAACGCATCACAATCACAAATTAGGCGCTGTGATCTCATTATTATTCATCTATGTCGTGGTAACGTCTTTAATTTGGCTTTATTTCACTTCGAACTTCATTCCAGCACAATCACAAATTAGGCGCTTGCATGCGGCGAATAGCGGCAGGTGGGCTTTCATCTCATTATTATTCATCTATGTCGTGGTAACGTCTTTAATTTGGCTTTATTTCACTTCGAACTTCATTCCAGCACAATCGAACGCATAACAATCACAAATTAGGCGCTTACATGCGGCGGATAGCGGCAGGTGGGCTTTCATCTCATTATTATTCATCTATGTCGTGGTAACGTCTTTAATTTGGCTTCATTTCAGGTCGAACTTCATGCCACCACAATCGAACGCGTCGCAATCACAAACTAGGCGCGCAGATGCGGCGGATAGCGGCAGGGGGGCTTTCATCTCATTATTATTCATCTATGTCGTGGTAACGTCTTTAATTTGGCTTCATTTCAGGTCGAACTTCATGCCACCACAATCGAACGCGTCGCAATCACAAACTAGGCGCGCAGATGCGGCGGATAGCGGCAGGGGGGCTTTCATCTCATTATTATTCACCTATGTCGTGGTAACGTCTTTAATTTGGCTTTATTTCCGTTCGAACTTCATTCCAGCACAATCGAACGCATCACAATCACAAATTAGGCGCTGTGATCTCATTATTATTCATCTATGTCGTGGTAACGTCTTTAATTTGGCTTTATTTCACTTCGAACTTCATTCCAGCACAATCGAACGCATAACAATCACAAATTAGGCGCTTACATGCGGCGAATAGCGGCAGGGGGGCTTTCATCTCATTATTATTCATCTATGTCGTGGTAACGTCTTTAATTTGGCTTTCTTTCAGTTCGAACTTCTTTCCAGCACAATCGAACGCATCACAATCACAAATTAGGCGCTTACATGCGGCGGATAGCGGCAGGTGGGCTTTGATCTCATTATTATTCATCTATGTCGTGGTAACGTCTTTAATTTGGCTTTATTTCCGTTCGAACTTCATTCCAGCACAATCGAACGCATCACAATCACAAATTAGGCGCTGTGATCTCATTATTATTCATCTATGTCGTGGTAACGTCTTTAATTTGGCTTTATTTCACTTCGAACTTCATTCCAGCACAATCGAACGCATCACAATCACAAATTAGGCGCTGTGATCTCATTATTATTCATCTATGTCGTGGTAACGTCTTTAATTTGGCTTTATTTCACTTCGAACTTCATTCCAGCACAATCAAACGCATCACAATCACAAATTTGGCGCTGTGATCTCATTATTATTCATCTATGTCGTGGTAACGTCTTTAATTTGGCTTTATTTCACTTCGAACTTCATTCCAGCACAATCACAAATTAGGCGCTTGCATGCGGCGAATAGCGGCAGGTGGGCTTTCATCTCATTATTATTCATCTATGTCGTGGTAACGTCTTTAATTTGGCTTTATTTCACTTCGAACTTCATTCCAGCACAATCGAACGCATAACAATCACAAATTAGGCGCTTACATGCGGCGGATAGCGGCAGGTGGGCTTTCATCTCATTATTATTCATCTATGTCGTGGTAACGTCTTTAATTTGGCTTCATTTCAGGTCGAACTTCATGCCACCACAATCGAACGCGTCGCAATCACAAACTAGGCGCGCAGATGCGGCGGATAGCGGCAGGGGGGCTTTCATCTCATTATTATTCATCTATGTCGTGGTAACGTCTTTAATTTGGCTTCATTTCAGGTCGAACTTCATGCCACCACAATCGAACGCGTCGCAATCACAAACTAGGCGCGCAGATGCGGCGGATAGCGGCAGGGGGGCTTTCATCTCATTATTATTCACCTATGTCGTGGTAACGTCTTTAATTTGGCTTTATTTCCGTTCGAACTTCATTCCAGCACAATCGAACGCATCACAATCACAAATTAGGCGCTGTGATCTCATTATTATTCATCTATGTCGTGGTAACGTCTTTAATTTGGCTTTATTTCCGTTCGAACTTCATTCCAGCACAATCGAACGCATAACAATCACAAATTAGGCGCTTACATGCGGCGAATAGCGGCAGGGGGGCTTTCATCTCATTATTATTCATCTATGTCGTGGTAACGTCTTTAATTTGGCTTCATTTCAGGTCGAACTTCATGCCACCACAATCGAACGCTTCGCAATCACAAACTAGGCGCGCAGATGCGGCGGATAGCGGCAGGTGGGCTTTCATCTCATTATTATTCATCTATGTCGTGGTAACGTCTTTAATTTGGCTTTATTTCAGTTCGAACTTCTTTCCAGCTCAATCGAAAGCATCACAATCACAAATTAGGCGCTTTGATCTCATTATTATTCATCTATGTCGTGGTAACGTCTTTAATTTGGCTTTCTTTCAGTTCGAACTTCTTTCCAGCACAATCGAACGCATAACAATCACAAATTAGGCGCTTACATGCGGCGGATAGCGGCAGGGGGGCTTTCATCTCATTATTATTCACCTATGTCGTGGTACCGTCTTTAATTTGGCTTTATTTCACTTCGAACTTCATTCCAGCACAATCGAACGCATCACAATGACAAACTAGGCGCTTTGATCTCATTATTATTCATCTATGTCGTGGTAACATCTTTAATTTGGCTTTCTTTCAGTTCGAACTTCTTTCCAGCACAATCGAACGCATCACAATCACAAATTAGGCGCTGTGATCTCATTATTATTCATCTATGTCGTGGTAACGTCTTTAATTTGGCTTTATTTCACTTCGAACTTCATTCCAGCACAATCGAACGCATCACAATCACAAATTTGGCGCTGTGATCTCATTATTATTCATCTATGTCGTGGTAACGTCTTTAATTTGGCTTTATTTCACTTCGAACTTCATTCCAGCACAATCAAACGCATCACAATCACAAATTTGGCACTGTGATCTCATTATTATTCATCTATGTCGTGGTAACGTCTTTAATTTGGCTTTATTTCACTTCGAACTTCATTCCAGCACAATCACAAATTAGGCGCTTGCATGCGGCGAATAGCGGCAGGTGGGCTTTCATCTCATTATTATTCATCTATGTCGTGGTAACGTCTTTAATTTGGCTTTATTTCACTTCGAACTTCATTCCAGCACAATCGAACGCATAACAATCACAAATTAGGCGCTTACATGCGGCGGATAGCGGCAGGTGGGCTTTCATCTCATTATTATTCATCTATGTCGTGGTAACGTCTTTAATTTGGCTTTATTTCAGGTCGAACTTCATTCCCGCTCAATCGAAAGCATCACAATCACAAATTAGGCGCTTACATGCGGCGGATAGCGGCAGGGGGGCTTTAATCTCATTATTATTCGTCTATGTCGTGGTAACGTCTTTAATTTGGCTTCATTTCAGTTCGAACTTCATTCCAGCTCAATCGAACGCATCACAATCACAAATTAGGCGCTTTGATCTCATTATTATTCATCTATGTCGTGGTAACGTCTTTAATTTGGCTTTATTTCAGTTCGAACTTCTTTCCAGCACAATCGATTGCGTCACAATCACAAATTAGGCGCTTACATGCGGCGAATAGCGGCAGGGGGGCTTTCATCTCATTATTATTCACCTATGTCGTGGTAACGTCTTTAATTTGGCTTTATTTCAGTTCGAACTTCATTCCAGCACAATCGAACGCATCACAATGACAAATTAGGCGCTTTGATCTCATTATTATTCATCTATGTCGTGGTAACGTCTTTAATTTGGCTCTATTTCAGTTCGAACTTCTTTCCAGCACAATCACAAATTAGGCGCTTACATGCGGCGGATAGCGGCAGGGGGGCTTTCATCTCATTATTATTCACCTATGTCGTGGTAACGTCTTTAATTTGGCTTTATTTCACTTCGAACTTCATTCCAGCACATTCGAACGCGTCGCAATCACAAATTAGGCGCTTACATGCGGCGGATAGCGGCAGGTGGGCTTTCATCTCATTATTATTCATCTATGTCGTGGTAACGTCTTTAATTTGGCTTCATGTCACTTCGAACTTCATTCCAGCACAATCGAATGCATCACAATCACAAATTAGGCGCTTACATGTGGCGGATAGCGGTGGGTGGAGTTTCATCTCATTATTATTCATGTATTTCGTGGTAACGTCTTTAATTTGGCTTTATTTTAGGTCGAACTTCATTCCAGCGCAATCGAACGCATAACAATCACAAATTACGCGCTTACATGCGGCGGATAGCGGCAGGTGGGCTTTCATCTCATTATTATTCATCTATGTCGTGGTAACGTCTTTAATTTGGCTTCATGTCACTTCGAACTTCATTCCAGCACAATCGAACGCATAACAATCACAAATTAGGCGTTTACATGCGGCGGATAGCGGTGGGTGGACTTTCATCTCATTATTATTCATGTATTTCGTGGTAACGTCTTTAATTTGGCTTTATTTCAGTTCGAACTTCATTCCAGCACAATCGAACGCATCACAATGACAAATTAGGCGCTTTGATCTCATTATTATTCATCTATGTCGTGGTAACGTCTTTAATTTGGCTTTATTTCAGTTCGAACTTTGTTCCAGCACAATCGAACGCATCGCAATCACAAATTAGGCGCGCAGATGCGGCGGATAGCGGCAGGTGGGCTTTCATCTCATTATTATTCATGTATTTCGTGATAACGTCTTTAATTTGGCTTTATTTCAGTTCGAACTTCATTCCAGCACAATCGAACGCATCACAATGACAAATTAGGCGCTTTGATCTCATTATTATTCATCTATGTCGTGGTAACGTCTTTATTTTGGCTTTATTTCAGTTCGAACTTCATTCCAGCACATTCGCACGCGTCGCAATCATAAATTAGGCGCTTACATGCGGCGGATAGCGGCAGGTGGGCTTTGATCTCATTATTATTCATCTATGTCGTGGTAACGTCTTTAATTTGGCTTTATTTCAGTTCGAACTTCATTCCAGCACAATCGAACGCATCACAATCACAAATTAGGCGCTTACATGCGGCGGATAGCGGCAGGTGGGCTTTGATCTCATTATTATTCATCTATGTCGTGGTAACGTCTTTAATTTGGCTTTATTTCACTTCGAACTTCATTCCAGCACAATCGAACGCATAACAATCACAAATTTGGCACTGTGATCTCATTATTATTCATCTATGTCGTGGTAACGTCTTTAATTTGGCTTTATTTCAGTTCGAACTTCATTCCAGCACAATCACAAATTAGGCGCTTACATGCGGCGGATAGCGGCAGGTGGGCTTTCATCTCATTATTATTCATCTATGTCGTGGTAACGTCTTTAATTTGGCTTTATTTCAGGTCGAACTTCATTCCAGCACAATCGAACGCATCACAATCACAAATTAGGCGCTTTGATCTCATTATTATTCATCTATGTCGTGGTAACGTCTATAATTTGGCTTTATTTCAGTTCGAACTTCATTCCAGCACAATCGAACGCATAACAATCACAAATTTGGCACTGTGATCTCATTATTATTCATCTATGTCGTGGTAACGTCTTTAATTTGGCTTTATTTCAGTTCGAACTTCATTCCAGCACAATCACAAATTAGGCGCTTACATGCGGCGGATAGCGGCAGGTGGGCTTTCATCTCATTATTATTCATCTATGTCGTGGTAACGTCTTTAATTTGGCTTTATTTCAGGTCGAACTTCATTCCAGCACAATCGAACGCATCACAATCACAAATTAGGCGCTTTGATCTCATTATTATTCATCTATGTCGTGGTAACGTCTTTAATTTGGCTTTATTTCACTTCGAACTTCTTTCCAGCACAATCGAACACGTCACAATCACAAATTAGGCGCTTACATGAGGCGGATAGCGGCAGGTGGACTTTCATCTCATTATTATTCACCTATGTCGTGGTAACGTCTTTAATTTGGCTTTATTTCACTTCGAACTTCATTCCAGCACAATCGAACGCATCACAATCACAAATTAGGCGCTGTGATCTCATTATTATTCATCTATGTCGTGGTAACGTCTTTAATTTGGCTTTATTTCACTTCGAACTTCATTCCAACACAATCGAACGCATAACAATCACAAATTAGGCGCTTACATGCGGCGAATAGCGGCAGGGGGGCTTTCATCTCATTATTATTCATCTATGTCGTGGTAACGTCTTTAATTTGGCTTCATTTCAGGTCGAACTTCATGCCACCACAATCGAACGCGTCGCAATCACAAACTAGGCGCGCAGATGCGGCGGATAGCGGCAGGGGGGCTTTCATCTCATTATTATTCATCTATGTCGTGGTAACGTCTTTAATTTGGCTTCATTTCAGGTCGAACTTCATTCCAGCTCAATCGAAAGCATCACAATCACAAATTAGGCGCTTTGATCTCATTATTATTCATCTATGTCGTGGTAACGTCTTTAATTTGGCTTTCTTTCAGTTCGAACTTCATTCCAGCACAATCGAACGCATCACAATCACAAATTAGGGGCTTACATGCGGCGGATAGCGGCAGGTGGGCTTTCATCTCATTATTATTCATCTATGTCGTGGTAACGTCTTTAATTTGGCTTCATTTCAGGTCGAACTTCATGCCACCACAATCGAACGCGTCGCAATCACAAACTAGGCGCGCAGATGCGGCGGATAGCGGCAGGGGGGCTTTCATCTCATTATTATTCATCTTTGTCGTGGTAACGTCTTTAATTTGGCTTTCTTTCAGGTCGAACTTCATTCCAGCTCAATCGAAAGCATCACAATCACAAATTAGGCGCTTTGATCTCATTATTATTCATCTATGTCGTGGTAACGTCTTTAATTTGGCTTCATTTCACTTCGAACTTCATGCCACCACAATCGAACGCGTCGCAATCACAAACTAGGCGCGCACATGCGGCGGATAGCGGCAGGGGGGTTTTAATCTCATTATTATTCGTCTATGTCGTGGTAACGTCTTTAATTTGGCTTTATTTCAGTTCGAACTTCGTTCCAGCACAATCGAACGCGTCGCAATCACAAACTAGGCGCGCAGATGCGGCGGATAGCGGCAGGTGGGCTTTCATCTCATTATTATTCCTCTATGTCGTGGTAACGTCTTTAATTTGGCTTTATTTCACTTCGAACTTCGTTCCAGCACAATCACAAATTAGGCGCTTTGATCTCATTATTATTCATCTATGTCGTGGTAACATCTTTAATTTGGCTTCATTTCAGTTCGAACTTCATTCCAGCTCAATCGAACGCATCACAATCACAAATTAGGCGCTTTGATCTCATTATTATTCATCTATGTCGTGGTAACGTCTTTAATTTGGCTTTATTTCAGTTCGAACTTCTTTCCAGCACAATCGATTGCGTCACAATCACAAATTAGGCGCTTACATGCGGCGGATAGCGGCAGGGGTGCTTTCATCTCATTATTATTCATCTATGTCGTGGTAACGTCTTTAATTTGGCTTTATTTCAGTTCGAACTTCTTTCCACCACAATCGAACGCGTCAAAATCACAAATTAGGCGCTGACATGCGGCGGATAGCGGCGGGTGGACTTTCAACTCATTATTATTCATCTATGTCGTGGTAACGTCTTCAATTTGGCTTTATTTTAGTTCGAACGTCTTTCCAGCAAAATTGATCACGTCACAATCACAAATTAGGTGCTTACATGCGGCGGTTAGCGGCAGGTGGACTTTCATCTCATTATTATTCATCTATGTCGTGATAACGTCTTTAATTTGGCTTTCTTTCACTTCGAACTTCATTCCAGCACAATCGAACGCATCACAATCACAAATTAGGCGCTTTGATCGCATTATTATTTACGTATTTCGTGGTAACGTCTTTAATTTGGCTTTATTTCACTTCGAACTTCATTCCAGCACAATCGAACGCATAACAATCACAAATTAGGCGCTTACATGCGGCGGATAGCGGCAGGTTGGCTTTCATCTCATTATTATTCATCTATGCCGTGGTAACGTCTTTAATTTGGCTTTATTTCCGTTCGAACTTCATTCCAGCACAATCGGACGCACAACAATCACAAATTAGGCGCTTACATGCGGCGGATAGCGGCAGGTTGGCTTTCATCTCATTATTATTCATCTATGCCGTGGTAACGTCTTTAATTTGGCTTTATTTCCGTTCGAACTTCATTCCAGCACAATCGAACGCATCACAATGACAAATTAGGCGCTTTGATCTCATTATTATTCATCTATGTCGTGGTAACGTCTTTAATTTCGCTTTATTTCAGTTCGAACTTCATTCCAGCACAGTCACAAATTAGGCGCTTACACGCAGCGGATAGCGGCAGGGGGGCTTTCATCTCATTATTATTCATCTATGTCGTGGTAACGTCTTTAATTTGGCTTTATTTCAGGTCGAACTTCATTCCAGCACAATCGAACGCGTCGCAATCACAAATTAGGCGCTTACATGCGGCGGATAGCGGCAGGGGGGCTTTCATCTCATTATTATTTATCTATTTCGTGGTAACGTCTTTAATTTGGCTTCATTTCACTTCGAACCTCATTCTAGCACAATCGATCACGTCACGATCACAAATTAGGCGCTTATTATTCATCTATGTCGTGGAAACGTCTTTAATTTGGCTTTATTTCAGGTCGAACTTCATTCCAGCACAATCAAACGCATCACAATCACAAATTAGGCGCTTACATGCGGCAGATAGCGGCGGGTGGATTTTCAACTCATTATTATTCATCTATGTCGTGGTAACGTCTTTAATTTGGCTTTATTTCAGTTCGAACTTCATTCCAGCACAATCGAACGCGTCGCAATCACAAATTAGGCGCGCAGATGCGGTGGATAGCGGCAGGTGGGCTTTCCTCTCATTATTATTCATCTATGTCGTGGTAACGTCTTTAATTTGGCTTTATTTCAGTTCGAACTTCATTCCAGCACAATCACAAATTAGGCGCTTACATGCGGTGGATAGCGGCAGGTGGACTTTCATCTCATTATTATTCATGTATTTTGTGGTAACGTCTTTAATTTGGCTTCATTTCAGTTCGAACTTCTTTCCAGCACAATGACAAATTAGGCGCTTACATAGCGGCAGGTGGGCTTTCATCTCTTTCTCATCTCAATGTTTCTTCGAACATTCCAGCACAATCGAACGCATCACAATCACAAATTAGGCGGTTACATGCGGCGGATAGCGGCAGGCGGGCGTTCATCTCATCATTATTCATCTATGGTTTTCATCTCATTATTATTCATCTATGTCGTGGTAACGTCTTTAATTTGGCTTTATGTCAGTTCGAACTTTTTCCACCGCAATCGAACACATCACAATCACAAATTTGGCGCTTACATGCGGCGGATAGCGGCAGGTGGGCTTTCATCTCATTATTATTCATATATGTCGTGGTAACGTCTTTAATTTGGCTTTATGTCAGTTCGAACTTTTTCCACCGCAATCGAACGCATCACAATCACAAATTAGGCGCTTACATGCGGCGGATAGCGGCGGGTGGACTTTCAACTCATTATTATTCATCTATGTCGTGGTAACGTCTTTAATTTGGCTTCATTTTAGTTCGAACGTTTTTCCAGCACAATCGATGACGTCACAATGACAAATTTTCATCTTATTATTATTCAAGTATTTCGTGGTAACGTCTTTAAATTGACTATATTTCAGTTCGAACTTCTTTCCAGCACAATCGAACGCATCACAGTCACAAATTAGGCGCTTACATGCGGCGGATAGCGGTGGGTGGACTTTCATCTCATTATTATTCATGTATTTCGTGGTATCGTCTTTAATTTGGCTTCATTTCAGTTCGAACTTCATTCCAGCACCATCGAACGCATCACATTCACAAATTAGGCGCTTTGATCTCATTATTATTCATCTATGTCGTGGTCACGTCTTTAATTTGGCTTTCTTTCAGTTCAAACTTCTTTCCAGCACGATCGAACGCATCGCAATCACAAATTAGGCGCTTTGATCTCATTATTATTCATCTATGTCGTGGTAACGTCTTTAATTTGGCTTTCTTTCAGTTCGAACTTCTTTCCAGCACAATCGAACGCGTCACAGTCACAAATTAGGCGCTTACATGCGGCGGATAGCGGTGGGTGGACTTTCATCTCATTATTATTCATGTATTTCGTGGTAACGTCTTTAATTTGGCTTCATTTCACTTCGAACTTCTTTCCACCGCAATCGAACGTATCACAATCACAAATTAGGCGCTTACATGCGGCGGATATCGGCAGGGGTGCTTTCATCTCATTATTATTCATCTATGTCGTGGTAACGTCTTTAATTTGATTTTATTTCAGTTCGAACTTCTTTCCGACGTAATCGAACGCATCACAATCTCAAACTAGAAAGGGAAAGTTTGTGAACGAACTTTAAGTTGGCTTGAAAAAGCCAGTTAATTACGTTAAAACGTTAAAATGGTTGAAGTCTGCTGATAGTTGTTAAAATATTGCCAAAAATTTTGTTAAGCAGAAGCTGCAGTATCCGTCGTGTATGGTAATTCATTGCTAGGTGCTACCATGAATGAAGTTCAACCTTAAAGTCTGTGCCACGTTAAATTTAGTGCTTTGTTATTTGAAGTTCCCCCTTAAATTCTGTGCCACCTTAAATTTAGTTCCACCTTAAAAAATTCATTTGTTGCTAGGTGCTACCGTGAATGAAATTCCACCTTAAATTCTGTGACATGTTAATTTCATTGCTACCTTAAACAAAGTTCCACCTTAAATTCTGTGCCACCTTTATTTTAGTTCTCCAATAAAGAGAGTTCCACCTCAAAATCTGTGCCACCTTAAATTTATTGCTATTTAAATTGCAGTGCCACCTTGACTAACGTTCCACCTTAAATTCTGTGCCTCCTTAAATTTAGTGCTATGTTAATTGAAGTTCCACCTTAAATTCTGTGCCATGTTAATTTTAGTGCTACCTTAAAGAGAGTTCCACTTTAAATTCTGTGCCTACTTCAAGGTAGTGCTATGTTAATAGCAGTTCCACCTTAAATTTAATGCTATGTTCATTCAAATTCCACTCTTAAGTTCTATGCCACCTTAATTATAGTACAATGTTAATTAAAGTTCCACCTTAAATTTAGTGCTATGTTAATTGACATTCCACCTCAAAGTCTGTGCCATCTTAAATTTAGTGCTATGTTAATTGAAGTTCTACATTAAATTCTGTGCCATCTTAAATTTAGTGCTATGTTAATTGAAGTTCTACATTAAATTCTGTGCCATCTTAAATTTAGTGCTATGTTAATAATGGTTCCACCTTAAATTTAATGCTATGTTAATTGAAGTTCCACCTTAAATTTTGTTGCACGTTGAATTTTCTGTTATGTTAATAGCTGTTCCACCTTAAATTTAATGCTATGTTAATTGCTGTGGCACCTTAATTTTATTGCAGTGTTAATTGAAGTTCCACCTTAACTACTGTGCCACCTTAATTTTAATTCTACCTTAAAGAGAGTTCCACCTTAACTTCTGTGCCACCTTAAATTTAGTGCTATGTTAATTGAAGTTCCACCTTAAATTCTGTGCCATCTTAAATTTAGTGCTATGTTAATTGAAGTTCCACCTTAAATTTAAGGCTATGTAATGATAATTCCACCTTAAATTCTGTTCCACCTTAAATTTAGTGATTGTTAATAGCAGTTCCACCGTAATATCAGTGTCAGTGTAAACTCAGTGCTACCTTAAAAGAAGTTCCACCTTAAAATTCAGTGCTACCTTAGTGCAATTCCACCATAGAAAACTCATTATGTGTGCTGATATTGCTGAGCATTAGGCTGCATTAGGAGCATGTGAGACTAAGCGCTCCGTGCGTGAGTTTGTATGTGTGTGTGTGAGAGAGGTGGCCATTGTGACATCATGTGTGGCATGCTGCCAACATTCCACCCATTCATTCCCTATGGGAAAAAATATCGACTTTGAACGTTAATTTTCGGAAAACCGTTTATCGCTTAGAAAAGCACAAGCACACCCCGCGGGTATAGGATCAACGATCCTGCAAAGTTTCGGGGCTTTAGCTCGAAAACTGTAGGACGAGTAGCATTTAGTTTTTTTCAGTATAGAATAATAATAAGAAGAAGATTACGAAGAACAGTAAGTTGGCTTTTTCAAGCCAAATTAGTTAGGCGCTTACATGCGGCGGATAGGCGGGTGGACTTTCAACTCATTATTATTCATCTACTTCGTGTTAACGTCTTTAATTTGGCTTTCTTTCAGTTCGAACTTCATTCCAGCACAATCGATCGCGTCGCAATCACAAATTAGGTGCTTACATGCGGCGGATATCGGCACGTGGGCTTTCAACTCATTATTATTCATCTATGTCGTGGTAACGTCTTTAATTTGGCTTTATTTCAGTTCGAACTTCATTCCAGCACAATCGAACGCATCACAATCACAAATTAGGCGCTGTGATCTCATTATTATTCATCTATGTCGTGGTAACGTCTTTAATTTGGCTTTATTTCCGTTCGAACTTCATTCCAGCACAATCGAACGCATCGCAATCACAAATTAGGCGCTTACATGCGGCGGATAGCGGCGGGTGGTCTTTCAACTCATTATTATTCATGTATGTCGTGGTAACGTCTTTAATTTGGCTTTCTTTCAGTTCGAACTTCATTCCAGCACAATCGAACGCATCACAATCACAAATTAGGCGCTTACATGCGGCGGATAGCGGCAGGTGGGCTTTGATCTCATTATTATTCATGTATTTCGTGGTAACGTCTTTAATTTGGCTTTATTTCAGGTCGAACTTCTTTCCACCGCAATCGAACGCATCACAATCACAAATTAGGCGCTTTGATCTCATTATTATTCATCTATGTCGTGGTAACGTCTTCAATTTGGCTTTATTTCAGTTCGAACTTCATTCCAGCACAATCGAACGCATCACAATCACAAATTAGGCGCTTACATGCGGCGGATAGCGGTGGGTGGACTTTCATCTCATTATTATTCGTCTATGTCGTGGTAACGTCTTCAATTTGGCTTTCTTTCAGTTCGAACTTCATTCCAGCACAATCGAACGCATCACAATCACAAATTAGGCGCTTCCATGCGGCGGATAGCGGCAGGTGGGCTTTGATCTCTTTATTATTCATCTATGTCGTGGTAACGTCTTTAATTTGGCTTTATTTCAGGTCGACCTTCATTCCAGCTCAATCGAACGCATCACAATCACAAATTAAGCGCTTTGATCTCATTATTATTCATCTATGTCGTGGTAACGTCTTTAATTTGGCTTTATTTCAGTTCGATCTTCATTCCAGCACAATCGAACGCATCACAATCATAAATTAGGCGCTTACATGCGGCGGATAGCGGCAGGTGGACTTTCATCTCATTATTATTCATCTATGTCGTGGTAACGTCTTTAATTTGGCTGTATTTCACCTCGAACTTCATTCCAGCACAATCGAACGCATCACAATCACAAATTTGGCACTGTGATCTCATTATTATTCATCTATGTCGTGGTAACGTCTTTAATTTGGCTTTATTTCACTTCGAACTTCATTCCAGCACAATCACAAATTAGGCGCTTACATGCGGCGGACAGCGGCAGGTGGGCTTTCATCTCATTATTATTCATCTATGTCGTGGTAACGTCTTTAATTTGGCTTTATTTCAGGTCGAACTTCATTCCAGCACAATCGAACGCATCACAATCACAAATTAGGCGCTTTGATCTCATTATTATTCATCTATGTCGTGGTAACGTCTTTAATTTGGCTTTATTTCAGTTCGAACTTCATTCCAGCACAATCGAACGCATCACAATCACAAATTTGGCGCTGTGATCTCATTATTATTCATCTATGTCGTGGTAACGTCTTTAATTTGGCTTTATTTCACTTCGAACTTCTTTCCAGCACAATCGATTGCGTCACAATCACAAACTAGGCGCTTTGATCTCATTATTATTCATCTATGTCGTGGTAACGTCTTTAATTTGGCTTTCTTTCAGTTCGAACTTCTTTCCAGCACAATCGAACGCATAACAATCACAAATTAGGCGCTTACATGCGGCGAATAGCGGCAGGGGGGCTTTCATCTCATTATTATTCACCTATGTCGTGGTAACGACTTTAATTTGGCTTTATTTCCGTTCGAACTTCATTCCAGCACAATCGAACGCATAACAATCACAAATTAGGCGCTTACATGCGGCGGATAGCGGCAGGTGGGCTTTCATCTCATTATTATTCATCTATGTCGTGGTAACGTCTTTAATTTGGCTTTATTTCAGGTCGAACTTCATGCCACCACAATCGAACGCGTCGCAATCACAAACTAGGCGCGCAGATGCGGCGGATAGCGGCAGGTGGGCTTTCATCTCATTATTATTCGTCTATGTCGTGGTAACGTCTTCAATTTGGCTTTATTTCCGTTCGAACTCCATTCCAGCACAATCGAATGCATCACAAAGACAAGTTAGGCGCTTACATGCGGCGGATAGCGGTGGCTGGACTTTCATCTCATTATTATTCATCTATGTCGTGGTAACGTCTTTAATTTGGCTTTATTTCAGTTCGAACTTCGTTCCAGCACAATCACAAATTAGGCGCTTTGATCTCATTATTATTCATCTATGTCATGGTAACATCTTTAATTTGGCTTCATTTCAGTTCGAACTTCATTCCAGCTCAATCGAACGCATCACAATCACAAATTAGGCGCTTTGATCTCATTATTATTCATCTATGTCGTGGTAACGTCTTTAATTTGGCTTTATTTCAGGTCGACCTTCATTCCAGCACAATCGAACGCGTCGCAATCACAAATTAGGCGCGCAGATGCGGCGGATAGCGGCAGGTGGGCTTTCCTCTCATTATTATTCATCTATATCGTGGTAACGTCTTTAATTTGGCTTTCTTTCACTTCGAACTTCATTCCAGCACAATCGAATGCATCACAATCACAAATTAGGCGCTTACATGCGGCGGATAGCGGCAGGGGGGCTTTCATCTCATTATTATTTATCTATTTCGTGGTAACGTCTTTAATTTGGCTTTCTTTCACTTCGAACTTCATTCAAGCACAATCGAACGCATCACGATCACAAATTAGGCGCTTACATGCGGCAGATAGCGGCGGGGGGGCTTTGATCTCATTATTATTCATCTATGTCGTGGAAACGTCTTTAATTTGGCTTTATTTCAAGTCGAACTTTATTCCAGCACAATCGAACGCATCACAATCACAAATTAGGCGCTTACATGCGGCGGATAGCGGCAGGGGGGCTTTCATCTCATTATTATTCATCTATGTCGTGGTAACGTCTTTAATTTGGCTTTATTTCAGGTCGAACTTCATTCCAGCACAATCGAACGCATAACAATCACAAATTAGGCGCTTACATGCGGCGGATAGCGGCAGGTGGGCTTTGATCTCATTATTATTCATCTATGTCGTGGTAACGTCTTTAATTTGGCTTCATTTCAGTTCGAACTTCTTTCCAGCACAATCACTAATTAGGCGCTTACATGCGGCGGATAGCGGCAGGTGGGCTTTCATCTCATTATTATTCATCTATTTCGTGGTAACGTCTTTAATTTGGCTTTATTTCCGTTCGAACTTCATTCCAGCACAATCGAACGCGTCGCAATCACAAATTTGGCGCGGAGATGCGGTGGATAGCGGCAGGTGGGCTTTCCTCTCATTATTATTCATCTATGTCGTGGTAACGTCTTTAATTTGGCTTTATTTCAGTTCGAACTTCATTCCAGCACAATCGAACGCATCACAATCACAAAGTAGGCGCTTACATGCGGCGGATAGCGGCAGGGGGGCTTTCATCTCATTATTATTTATCTATTTCGTGGTAACGTCTTTAATTTGGCTTTCTTTCACTTCGAACTTCATTCAAGCACAATCGAACGCATCACGATCACAAATTAGGCGCTTACATGCGGCGGATAGCGGCGGGGGGGCTTTGATCTCATTATTATTCATCTATGTCGTGGAAACGTCTTTAATTTGGCTTTATTTCAGGTCGAACTTCATTCCAGCACAATCGAACGCATCACAATCACAAATTAGGCGCTTACATGCGGCGGATAGCGGCAGGGGGACTTTCATCTCATTATTATTCGCCTATATCGTGGTAACGTCTTTAATTTGGCTTTATTTCCGTTCGAACTTCATTCCAGCACAATCGATTGCGTCACAATCACAAATTAGGCGCTTACATGCGGCGGATAGCGGCAGGTGGACTTTCATCTCATTATTATTCATCTATGTCGTGGTAACGTCTTTAATTTGGCTTTATTTCAGTTCGAACTTCATTCCAGCACAAGCGAAGGCATAACAATCACAAATTAGGCGCTTAAATGCGGCGGATAGCGGCAGGGGTGCTTTCATCTCATTATTATTCATCTATGTCGTGGTAACGTCTTTAATTTGGCTTTATTTCAGTTCAAACTTCTTTCCACCGCAATCGAACGCGTCAAAATCACAAATTAGGCGCTGACATGCGGCGGATAGCGGCGGGTGGACTTTCAACTCATTATTATTCGTCTATGTCGTGGTAACGTCTTCAATTTAGCTTTATTTTAGTTCGAACGTCTTTCCAGCAAAATTGATCACGTCACAATCACAAATTAGGTGCTTACATGCGGCGGATAGCGGCAGGTGGACTTTCATCTCATTATTATTCATCTATGTCGTGGTAACGTTTTTAATTTGGCTTCATTTCACGTCGTACTTCATTCCAGCACAATCGATCACGTCACAATCACAAATTAGGCGCTTACATGCGGCGGATAGCGGCAGGTGGGCTTTCATCTCCTTATTATTCGTCTATGTCGTGGTAACGTCTTTAATTTGGCTTTCTTTCACTTCGAACTTCATTCCAGCACAATCGAACGCATCACAATCACAAATTAGGCGCTTTGATCGCATTATTATTCACGTATTTCGTGGTAACGTCTTTAATTTGGCTTTATTTCACTTCGAACTTCATTCCAGCACAATCGAACGCATCACAATCACAAATTAGGCGCTTACATGCGGCGGATAGCGGCAGGTTGGCTTTCATCTCATTATTATTCATCTATGTCGTGGTAACGTCTTTAATTTGGCTTTATTTCCGTTCGAACTTCATTCCAGCACAATCGGACGCACAAGAATCACAAATTAGGCGCTTACATGCGGCGGATAGCGGCAGGTGGACATTCATCTCATTATTATTCATCTATGTCGTGGTAACGTCTTTAATTTGGCTTTCTTTCAGTTCGAACTTCATTCCAGCACAATCGGACGCACAACAATCACAAATTAGGCGCTTACATGCGGCGGATAGCGGCAGGGGGGCTTTAATCTCATTATTATTCACCTATATCGTGGTAACGTCTTTAATTTGGCTTTATTTCCGTTCGAACTTCATTCCAGCACAATCGAACGCATCACAATGACAAATTAGGCGCTTTGATCTCATTATTATTCATCTATGTCGTGGTAACGTCTTTAATTTGGCTTTCTTTCACTTCGAACTTCATTCCAGCACAATTGAACGCATCACAATCACAAATTAGGCGCTTATTATTCATCTATGTCGTGGTAACGTCTTTAATTTGGCTTTATTTCAGTTCGAAATTCATTCCAGCACAGTCACAAATTAGGCGCTTACATGCGGCGGATAGCGGCGGGTGGATTTTCAGCTCATTATTATTCATCTATGTCGTGGTAACGTCTTTAATTTGGCTTCATTTCACTTCGAACCTCATTCTAGCACAATCGATCACGTCACGATCACAAATTAGGCGCTTATTATTCATCTATTTCGTGGTAACGTCTTTAATTTGGCTTTATTTCAGTTCGAACTTCATTCCAGCACAATCGAACGCATCACAATCACAAATTAGGCGCTTATTATTCATCTATGTCGTGGTAACGTCTTTAATTTGGCTTTATTTCAGTTCGAAATTCATTCCAGCACAGTCACAAATTAGGCGCTTACATGCGGCGGATAGCGGCGGGTGGATTTTCAGCTCATTATTATTCATCTATGTCGTGGTAACGTCTTTAATTTGGCTTCATTTCACTTCGAACCTCATTCTAGCACAATCGATCACGTCACGATCACAAATTAGGCGCTTATTATTCATCTATTTCGTGGTAACGTCTTTAATTTGGCTTTATTTCAGGTCGACCTTCATTCCAGCACAATCGAACGCGTCGGAATCACAAATTAGGCGCGCAGATGCGGCGGATAGCGGCAGGTGGGCTTTCCTCTCATTATTGTTCATCTATATCGTGGTAACGTCTTTAATTTGGCTTTCTTTCACTTCGAACTTCATTCCAGCACAATCGAATGCATCACAATCACAAATTAGGCGCTTACATGCGGCGGATAGCGGCAGGGGGGCTTTCATCTCATTATTATTTATCTATTTCATGGTAACGTCTTTAATTTGGCTTTCTTTCACTTCGAACTTCATTCAAGCACAATCGAACGCATCACAATCACAAATTAGGCGCTCTGATCTCATTATTACTCATCTATGTCGTGGTAACGTCTTTAATTTGGCCTCATTTCAGTTCGAACTTCATTCAAGCACAATCGAACACATCACGATCACAAATTAGGCGCTTACATGCGGCGGATAGCGGCAGGTGGGCTTTCATCTCATTATTATTCATCTATGTCGTGGTAACGTCTTTAATTTGGCTTCATTTCAGTTCGAACTTCTTTCCAGCACAATCACTAATTAGGCGCTTACATGCGGCGGATAGCGGCAGGTGGGCTTTCATCTCATTATTATTCATCTATTTCGTGGTAACGTCTTTAATTTGGCTTTCTTTCAGTTCGAACTTCATTCCAGCACAATCGGACGCATAACAATCACAAATTAGGCGCTTACATGCGGCGGATAGCGGCAGGGGGACTTTCATCTCATTATTATTCGCCTATATCGTGGTAACGTCTTTAATTTGGCTTTATTTCAGTTCGAACTTCATTCCAGCACAATCGAACGCGTCGCAATCACAAATTAGGCGCGGAGATGCGGTGGATAGCGGCAGGTGGGCTTTCCTCTCATTATTATTCATCTATGTCGTGGTAACGTCTTTAATTTGGCTTCATTTCAGTTCGAACTTCATTCCAGCACAATCGAACGCATCACAATCACAAAGTAGGCGCTTACATGCGGCGGATAGCGGCAGGGGGGCTTTCATCTCATTATTATTTATCTATTTCGTGGTAACGTCTTTAATTTGGCTTTCTTTCACTTCGAACTTCATTCAAGCACAATCGAACGCATCACGATCACAAATTAGGCGCTTACATGCGGCGGATAGCGGCAGGTGGGCTTTCATCTCATTATTATTCATCTATGTCGTGGTAACGTCTTTAATTTGGCTTCATTTCAGTTCGAACTTCATTCCAGCACAATCGAACGCATCACAATCACAAATTAGGCGCTCTGATCTCATTATTACTCATCTATCTCGTGGTAACGTCTTTAATTTGGCCTCATTTCAGTTCGAACTTCTTTCCAGCACAATCGAACGAATCACAATCACAAATTAGGCGCTTACATGTGGCGGATAGCGGCAGGTGGGCTTTGATCTCATTATTATTCATCTATGTCGTGGTAACATCTTGAATTGGGCTTTATTTCGGTTCGAACGTCTTTTCAGCACAATCGTACGCGTCGCAATCACAAATTAGGCGCTTACATGCGGCGGATAGCGGCAGGTGGACTTTCATCTCATTATTCCTGTATTTTGTGGTAACGTCTTTAATTTGGCTTTATTTCAGTTCGAACTTCTTTCCAGCACAATGACAAATTAGGCGCTTACATAGCGGCAGGTGGGCTTTCATCTCTTTCTCATCTCAATGTTTCTTCGAACATTCCAGCACAATCGAACGCATAACAATCACAAATTAGGCGCTTACATGCGGCGGATAGCGGCGGGTGGACTTTCAACTCATTATTATTCATCTATGTCGTGGTAACGTCTTTTATTTCGCTTTCTTTCACTTCGAACGTCATTCCAGCACAATCGAATGCATCACAATCACAAATTAGGCGGTTACATGCGGCGGATAGCGGCAGGTGGGCGTTCATCTCATCATTATTCATCTATGGTTTTCATCTCATTATTATTCATCTATGTCGTGGTAACGTCTTTAATTTGGCTTTATGTCAGTTCGAACTTTTTCCAGCACAATCGAACGCATCACAATCACAAATTAGGCGCTTACATGCGGCGGATAGCGGCGGGTGGACTTTCAACTCATTATTATTCATCTATTTCGTGGTAACGTCTTTAATTTGGCTATATTTCAGTTCGAACTTCTTTCCAGCACAATCGAACGCGTCACAGTCACAAATTGGGCGCTTACATGCGGCGGATAGCGGTGGGTGGACTTTCATCTCATTATTATTCATGTATTTCGTGGTAACGTCTTTAATTTGGCTTCATTTCAGTTCGAACTTCATTCCAGCACAATCGAACGCATCACAATCACAAATTAGGCGCTTTGATGTCATTATTATTCATCTATGTCGTGGCAACGTCTTTAATTTGGCTTTCTTTCAGTTCAAACTTCTTTCCAGCACAATCGAACGCATCGCAATCACAAATTAGGCGCTTACATGCGGCGGATATCGGCAGGGGTGCTTTCAACTCATTATTATTCATGTATGTCGTGGTAACGTCTTTAATTTGGCTTTATTTCAGGTCGAACTTCTTTCCACCGCAATCGAACGCATCACAATCACAAATTAGGCGCTTTGATCTCATTATTATTCCTCTATGTCGTGGTAACGTCTTTAATTTGGCTTTATTTCAGTTCGAACTTCATTCCAGCACAATCGAACGCATCACAATCACAAATTAGGCGCTTACATGCGGCGGATAGCGGTGGGTGGACTTTCATCTCATTATTATTCGTCTATGTCGTGGTAACGTCTTCAATTTGGCTTTCTTTCAGTTCGAACTTCATTCCAGCACAATCGAACGCATCACAATCACAAATTAGGCGCTTCCATGCGGCGGATAGCGGCAGGTGGGCTTTGATCTCTTTATTATTCATCTATGTCGTGGTAACGTCTTTAATTTGGCTTTATTTCAGGTCGTACTTCATTCCAGCTCAATCGAACGCATCACAATCACAAATTAAGCGCTTTGATCTCATTATTATTCATCTATGTCGTGGTAACGTCTTTAATTTGGCTTTATTTCAGTTCGAACTTCATTCCAGCACAATCGAACGCATCACAATCACAAATTTGGCACTGTGATCTCATTATTATTCATCTATGTCGTGGTAACGTCTTTAATTTGGCTTTATTTCACTTCGAACTTCATTCCAGCACAATCACAAATTAGGCGCTTACATGCGGCGAATAGCGGCAGGTGGGCTTTCATCTCATTATTATTCATCTATGTCGTGGTAACGTCTTTAATTTGGCTTTATTTCAGTTCGAACTTCATTCCAGCACAATCAAACGCATCACAATCACAAATTTGGCGCTGTGATCTCATTATTATTCATCTATGTCGTGTTAACGTCTTTAATTTGGCTTTATTTCACTTCGAACTTCTTTCCAGCACAATCGAACACGTCACAATCACAAATTAGGCGCTTACATGCGGCGGATAGCGGCAGGTGGACTTTCATCTCATTATTATTCATCTATGTCGTGGTAACGTCTTTAATTTGGCTTTCTTTCAGTTCGAACTTCTTTCCAGCACAATCGAACGCATAACAATCACAAATTAGGCGCTTACATGCGGCGGATAGCGGCAGGGGGGCTTTCATCTCATTATTATTCACCTATGTCGTGGTAACGTCTTTAATTTGGCTTTATTTCACTTCGAACTTCATTCCAGCACAATCGAACGCATCACAATGACAAACTAGGCGCTTTGATCTCATTATTATTCATCTATGTCGTGGTAACGTCTTTAATTTGGCTTTCTTTCAGTTCGAACTTCTTTCCAGCACAATCGAACGCATCACAATCACAAATTAGGCGCTTACATGCGGCGGATAGCGGCAGGTGGGCTTTGATCTCATTATTATTCATCTATGTCGTGGTAACGTCTTTAATTTGGCTTCATTTCAGGTCGAACTTCATGCCACCACAATCGAACGCGTCGCAATCACAAACTAGGCGCGCAGATGCGGCGGATAGCGGCAGGGGGGCTTTCATCTCATTATTATTCACCTATGTCGTGGTAACGTCTTTAATTTGGCTTTATTTCACTTCGAACTTCATTCCAGCACAATCGAACGCATCACAATCACAAATTAGGCGCTGTGATCTCATTATTATTCATCTATGTCGTGGTAACGTTTTTAATTTGGCTTTATTTCACTTCGAACTTCTTTCCAGCACAATCGAACGCATAACAATCACAAATTAGGCGCTTACATGCGGCGGATAGCGGCAGGTGGGCTTTCATCTCATTATTATTCACCTATATCGTGGTAACGTCTTTAATTTGGCTTTATTTCCGTTCGAACTTCATTCCAGCACAATCGAACGCATCACAATGACAAATTAGGCGCTTTGATCTCATTATTATTCATCTATGTCGTGGTAACGTCTTTAATTTGGCTTTCTTTCACTTCGAACTTCATTCCAGCACAATCGAACGCATCACAATCACAAATTAGGCGCTTCTTATTCATCTATTTCGTGGTAACGTCTTTAATTTGGCTTTATTTCAGTTCGAACTTCATTCCAGCACAATCACAAATTAGGCGCTTACATGCGGCGGATAGCGGCGGGTGGATTTTCAACTCATTATTATTCATCTATGTCGTGGAAACGTCTTTAATTTGGCTTTATTTCAGGTCGACCTTCATTCCAGCACAATCGAACGCGTCGCAATCACAAATTAGGCGCGCAGATGCGGCGGATAGCGGCAGGTGGGCTTTCCTCTCATTATTATTCATCTATATCGTGGTAACGTCTTTAATTTGGCTTTCTTTCACTTCGAACTTCATTCCAGCACAATCGAATGCATCACAATCACAAATTAGGCGCTTACATGCGGCGGATAGCGGCAGGGGGGCTTTCATCTCATTATTATTTATCTATTTCGTGGTAACGTCTTTAATTTGGCTTTCTTTCACTTCGAACTTCATTCAAGCACAATCGAACGCATCACGATCACAAATTAGGCGCTTACATGCGGCAGATAGCGGCGGGGGGGCTTTGATCTCATTATTATTCATCTATGTCGTGGTAACGTCTTTAATTTGGCTTCATTTCAGTTCGAACTTCATTCCAGCACAATCGAACGCATAACAATCACAAATTAGGCGCTTACATGCGGCGGATAGCGGCAGGTGGGCTTTCATCTCATTATTATTCATCTATGTCGTGGTAACGTCTTTAATTTGGCTTCATTTCAGTTCGAACTTCTTTCCAGCACAATCACAAATTAGGCGCTTACATGCGGCGGATAGCGGCAGGTGGGCTTTCATCTCATTATTATTCATCTATTTCGTGGTAACGTCTTTAATTTGGCTTTCTTTCAGTTCGAACTTCATTCCAGCACAATCGGACGCATAACAATCACAAATTAGGCGCTTACATGCGGCGGATAGCGACAGGGGGACTTTCATCTCATTATTATTCGCCTATATCGTGGTAACGTCTTTAATTTGGCTTTATTTCCGTTCGAACTTCATTCCAGCACAATCGAACGCATCACAATCACCAAGTAGGCGCTTACATGCGGCGGATAGCGGCAGGGGGGCTTTCATCTCATTATTATTTATCTATTTCGTGGTAACGTCTTTAATTTGGCTTTCTTTCACTTCGAACTTCATTCAAGCACAATCGAACGCATCACGATCACAAATTAGGCGCTTACATGCGGCGGATAGCGGCGGGGGGGCTTTGATCTCATTATTATTCATCTATGTCGTGGAAACGTCTTTAATTTGGCTTCATTTCAGTTCGAACTTCATTCCTGCACAATCGAACGCATAACAATCACAAATTAGGCGCTTACATGCGGCGGATAGCGGCAGGTGGGCTTTCATCTCATTATTATTCATCTATGTCGTGGTAACGTCTTTAATTTGGCTTCATTTCAGTTCGAACTTCTTTCCAGCACAATCACAAATTAGGCGCTTACATGCGGCGGATAGCGGCAGGTGGGCTTTCATCTCATTATTATTCATCTATTTCGTGGTAACGTCTTTAATTTGGCTTTCTTTCAGTTCGAACTTCATTCCAGCACAATCGGACGCATAACAATCACAAATTAGGCGCGTACATGCGGCGGATAGCGGCAGGGGGACTTTCATCTCATTATTATTCACCTATATCGTGGTAACGTCTTTAATTTGGCTTTATTTCACTTCGAACTTCATTCCAGCACAATCGAACGCGTCGCAATCACAAATTAGGCGCGCAGATGCGGCGGATAGCGGCAGGTGGGCTTTCCTCTCATTATTATTCATCTATGTCGTGGTAACGTCTTTTATTTGGCTTTATTTCCGTTCGAACTTCATTCCAGCACAATCGAACGCATCACAATCACAAATTAGGCGCTTATATGCGGCGGATAGCGTCGGGTTGATTTGATCTCATTATCATTCATCTATGTCGTGGTAACGTCTTTAATTTGGCTTCATTTCACTTCGAACTTCATTCCAGCACAATCGAACGCATCACAATCACAAATTAGGCGCTTACATGCGGCGGATAGCGGCAGGTGGACTTTCAACTCATTTTTATTCATGTATTTCGTGGTAACGTCTTTAATTTGGCTTCATTTCAGGTCGAACTTCTTTCCACCGCAATCGAACGCATCACAATCACAAATTAGGCGCGAAGATGCGGCGGATAGCGGCAGGTGGGCTTTGATCTCATTATTATTCATCTATGTTGAGGTAACGTCTTTAATTTGGCTTTATTTCAGTTCGAACTTCATTCCAGCACAATCGAACGCATCACAATCACAAATTAGGCGCGAAGATGCGGCGGATAGCGGCAGGTGGGCTTTGATCTCATTATTATTTATCTATGTTGTGGTAACGTCTTTAATTTGGTTTTATTTCACTTCGAACTTCATTCCAGCACAATCGAACTCATCACAATCACAAATTAGGCGCTTACATGCGGCGGATAGCGGCAGGTGGGCTTTGATCTCATTGTTATTCGTCTATGTCGTGGTAACATCTTTAATTTGGCTTTCTTTCACTTCGAACTTCATTCCAGCACAATCGAACGCATCACAATCACAAATTAGGCGCTTTGATCTCATTATTATTCACGTATTTCGTGGTAACGTCTTTAATTTGGCTTTATTTCAGTTCGAACTTCATTCCAGCACAATCGAACGCATCACAATCACAAATTAGGCGCTTACATGCGGCGGATAGCGGCAGGGGGGCTTTCATCTCATTATTATTCATCTATTTCGTGGTAACGTCTTTAATTTGGCTTTATTTCAGGTCGAACTTCATTCCAGCACAATCGAACGCATCACAATCACAAATTAGGCGCTTACATGCGGCGGATAGCGGCAGGGGGGCTTTCATCTCATTATTATTCATCTATGTCGTGGTAACGTCTTTAATTTGGCTTCATTTCACTTCGAACTTCATTCCAGCACAATCGATAAGGTCACAATCACAAATTAGGCGCTTACATGCGGCGGATAGCGGCAGGGGGGCTTTCATCTCATTATTATTCATCTATTTCGTGGTAACGTCTTTAATTTGGCTTTATTTCAGTTCGAACTTCATTCCAGCACAATCACAAATTAGGCGCTTACATGCGGCGGATAGCGGCAGGTGGGCTTTCATCTCATTATTATTCATCTATGTCGTGGTAACGTCTTTAATTTGGCTTCATTTCACTTCGAACTTCATTCCAGCACAATCGATCAGGTGACAATCACAAATTAGGCGCTTACATGCGGCGGATTGCGGCAGGTGGGCTTTCATCTCATTATTATTCATCTATGTCGTGGGAACGTCTTTAATTTGGCTTTCTTTCAGTTCGAACTTCATTCCAGCACAATCACAAATTAGGCGCTTACATGCGGCGGATAGCGGCAGGTGGGCTTTCATCTCATTATTATTCATCTATGTCGTGGTAACGTCTTTAATTTGGCTTTATTTTAGTTCGAACGTTTTTCCAGCACAATCGTTCACGTCACAATGACAAATTTTCATCTTATTATTATGCAAGTATTTCGTGGTAACGTCTTTAAATTGGCTATATTTCAGTTCGAACTTCTTTCCAGCACAATCGAACGCGTCACAGTCACAAATTAGGCGCTTACATGCAGCGGATAGCGGCGGGTGGGCTTTCATCTCATTATTATTCATCTATGTCGTGGTAACATCTTTAATTTGATTTTATTTCAGTTCGAACTTCTTTCCGCCGTAATCGAACGTATCATACTGACAAATTAGGCGCTTACATGCGGCGGATAGCATCAAGGGGGGCATTGATCTTATTATTATTCATCTATGTCGTGGTAACGTCTTTAATTTGGCTTTATTTCAGTTCGAACTTCTTTCCACCGCAATCGAACGTATCATACTGACAAATTAGGCGCTTACATGCGGCGGATAGCGGCAGGGGGGCTTTCATCTCATTATTATTCATCTATGTCGTGGTAACGTCTTTAATTTGGCTTTATTTCAGTTCGAACTTCTTTCCACTGCAATCGAACGCATCCCAATCACAAATTAGGCGCTTACATGCGGCGGATAGCGGTGGGTGGACTTTCATCTCATTATTATTCATCTATGTCGTGGTAACGTCTTTAATTTGGCTTCATTTCAGTTCGAACTTCATTCCAGCACAATCGAACTTATCACAATCACAAATTAGGCGCTTTGATCTCATTATTATTCATCTATGTCGTGGTAACGTCTTTAATTTGGCTCTATTTCAGTTCGAACTTCATTCCAGCAAATCGAACGCATCAATCAAAATTAGGCGCTTACATGCGGCGGATAGCGGCGGGTGGGCTTTCATCTCATTATTATTCATCTATGTCGTGGTAACGTCTTTAATTTGGCTTTATTTCAGTTCGAACTTCATTCCAGCACAATCGAACGCATCACAATAGGCGCTACATGCGGCGGATAGGGCGCTTTCATCTCATTATTATTCATCTATGTCGTGGTAACGTCTTTAATTTGGCTTTATTTCAGTTCGAACTTCATTCCAGCACAATCGAACGCATCACAATCACAAATTAGGCGCTTACATGCGGCGGATAGCGGCAGGGTGGGCTTTCATCTCATTATTATTCATCTATGTCGTGGTAACGTCTTTAATTTGGCTTTATTTCAGTTCGAACTTCATTCCAGCACAATCGAACGCATCACAATCACAAATTAGGCGCTTACATGCGGCGGATAGCGGCAGGTGGGCTTTCATCTCATTATTATTCATCTATGTCGTGGTAACGTCTTTAATTTGGCTTTATTTCAGTTCGAACTTCATTCCAGCACAATCGAACGCGTCACAATCACAAATTAGGCGCTTACATGCGGCGGGTGGACTTTCAACTCATTATTATTCATCTATGTCGTGGTAACGTCTTTAATTTGGCTTTATTTCAGTTCGAACTTCATTCCAGCGCAATCGAACGCATCACAATCACAAATTAGGCGCTTACATGCGGCGGATAGCGGCAGGTGGGCTTTCATCTCATTATTATTCATCTATGTCGTGGTAACGTCTTTAATTTGGCTTTATTTCAGTTCGAACTTCATTCCAGCACAATCGAACGCATCACAATCACAAATTAGGCGCTTACATGCGGCGGATAGCGGCAGGTGGGCTTTCATCTCATTATTATTCATCTATGTCGTGGTAACGTCTTTAATTTGGCTTTATTTCAGTTCGAACTTCATTCCACTGTAATCGAACGCATCACAATCACAAATTAGGCGCTTACATGCGGCGGATAGCGGCAGGTGGGCTTTCATCTCATTATTATTCATCTATGTCGTGGTAACGTCTTTAATTTGGCTTTATTTCAGTTCGAACTTCATTCCAGCACAATCGAACGCATCACAATCACAAATTAGGCGCTTACATGCGGCGGATAGCGGCAGGGTGGACTTTCATCTCATTATTATTCATCTATGTCGTGGTAACGTCTTTAATTTGGCTTTATTTCAGTTCGAACTTCTTTCCAGCACAATCGAACGCATCACAATCACAAATTAGGCGCTTACATGCGGCGGATAGCGGCGGGTGGACTTTCATCTCATTATTATTCATCTATGTCGTGGTAACGTCTTTAATTTGGCTTTATTTCAGTTCGAACTTCATTCCACGCAATCGAACGCATCACAATCACAAATTAGGCGCTTACATGCGGCGGATAGCGGCAGGGTGGCTTTCATCTCATTATTATTCATCTATGTCGTGGTAACGTCTTTAATTTGGCTTTATTTCAGTTCGAACTTCATTCCAGCACAATCGAACGCATCACAATCACAAATTAGGCGCTTTGATCTCATTATTATTCATCTATGTCGTGGTAACGTCTTTAATTTGGCTTTATTTCAGTTCGAACTTCATTCCAGCACAATCGAACGCATCACAATCACAAATTAGGCGCTTACATGCGGCGGATAGCGGCGGGTGGACTTTCATCTCATTATTATTCATCTATGTCGTGGTAACGTCTTTAATTTGGCTTTATTTCAGTTCGAACTTCATTCCAGCACATCGAAGTCACAAAATTAGGCGCTTACATGCGGCGGATAGCGGCAGGTGGACTTTCATCTCATTATTATTCATGTATTTCGTGGTAACGTCTTTAATTTGGCTTTATTTCAGTTCGAACTTCTTTCCAGCACAATCGAACGCATCACAATCACAAATTAGGCGCTTACATGCGGCGGATAGCGGCGGGTGGACTTTCATCTCATTATTATTCATCTATGTCGTGGTAACGTCTTTAATTTGGCTTTATTTCAGTTCGAACTTCTTTCCACCGCAATCGAACGCATCACAATCACAAATTAGGCGCTTACATGCGGCGGATAGCGGCAGGTGGGCTTTCATCTCATTATTATTCATCTATGTCGTGGTAACGTCTTTAATTTGGCTTTATTTCAGTTCGAACTTCATTCCAGCACAATCGAACGCATCACAATCACAAATTAGGCGCTTTCATCTCATTATTATTCATCTATGTCGTGGTAACGTCTTTAATTTGGCTTTATTTCAGTTCGAACTTCATTCCAGCACAATCGAACGCATCACAATCACAAATTAGGCGCTTACATGCGGCGGATAGCGGCAGGGTGGGCTTTCATCTCATTATTATTCATCTATGTCGTGGTAACGTCTTTAATTTGGCTTTATTTCAGTTCGAACTTCATTTCCAGCACAATCACAAATTAGGCGCTTACATGCGGCGGATAGCGGCAGGTGGGCTTTCATCTCATTATTATTCATCTATGTCGTGGTAACGTCTTTAATTTGGCTTTATTTCAGTTCGAACTTCTTTCCAGCACAATCGACAAATTAGGCGCTTACATGCGGCGGATAGCGGCAGGTGGGCTTTCATCTCATTATTATTCATCTATTCGTGGTAACGTCTTTAATTTGGCTTTTTTCAGTTCGAACTTCATTCCAGCACAATCGAACGCATCACAATCACAAATTAGGCGCTTACATGCGGCGGATAGCGGCAGGTGGGCTTTCATCTCATTATTATTCATCTATGTCGTGGTAACGTCTTTAATTTGGCTTTATTTCAGTTCGAACTTCATTCCAGCACAATCGAACGCATCACAATCACAAATTAGGCGCTTACATGCGGCGGATAGCGGCAGGTGGGCTTTCATCTCATTATTATTCATCTATGTCGTGGTAACGTCTTTAATTTGGCTTTATTTCAGTTCGAACTTCTTTCCAGCACAATCGAACGCATCACAATCACAAATTAGGCGCTTACATGCGGCGGATAGCGGCAGGTGGGCTTTCATCTCATTATTATTCATCTATGTCGTGGTAACGTCTTTAATTTGGCTTTATTTCAGTTCGAACTTCTTTCCAGCACAATCGAACGCATCACAATCACAAATTAGGCGCTTACATGCGGCGGATAGCGGCGGGTGGGCTTTCAACTCATTATTATTCATCTATGTCGTGGTAACGTCTTTAATTTGGCTTTATTTCAGTTCGAACGTTTTTCCAGCACAATCGATGACGTCACAATGACAAATTTTCATCTCATTATTATTCATCTATGTCGTGGTAACGTCTTTAATTTGGCTTTCATTTCAGTTCGAACTTCTTCCAGCACAATCGAACGCATCACAATCACAAATTAGGCGGCGGTGGACTTTCACTCATTATTATTCATCTATGTCGTGGTAACGTCTTTAATTTGGCTTTATTTCAGTTCGAACTTCTTTCCAGCACAATCGAACGCATCACAATCACAAATTAGGCGCTTACATGCGGCGGATATCGGCAGGGGTGCTTTCATCTCATTATTATTCATCTATGTCGTGGTAACGTCTTTAATTTGATTTTATTTCAGTTCGAACTTCTTTCCGCCGTAATCGAACGCATCACAATCTCAAACTAGAAAGGGAAAGTTTGTGAACGAACTTTAAGTTGGCTTGAAAAAGCCAGTTAATTACGTTAAAACGTTAAAATGGTTGAAGTCTGCTGATAGTTGTTAAAATATTGCCAAAAATTTTGTTAAGCAGAAGCTGCAGTATCCGTCGTGTATGGTAATTCATTGCTAGGTGCTACCATGAATGAAGTTCAACCTTAAAGTCTGTGCCACGTTAAATTTAGTGCTATGTTATTTGAAGTTCCACCTTAAATTCTGTGCCACCTTAAATTTAGTGCTATGTTAATTGCAGTGCCACCTTAATTTTAGTTCCACCTTAAAAAATTCATTTGTTGCTAGGTGCTACCGTGAATGAAATTCCACCTTAAATTCTGTGACATGTTAATTTTATTGCTACCTTAAACAAAGTTCCACCTTAAATTCTGTGCCACCTTTATTTTAGTTCTCCAATAAAGAGAGTTCCACCTCAAAATCTGTGCCACCTTAAATTTATTGCTATTTAAATTGCAGTGCCACCTTGACTGACGTTCCACCTTAAATTCTGTGCCTCCTTAAATTTAGTGCTATGTTAATTGAAGTTCCACCTTAAATTCTGTGCCATGTTAATTTTAGTGCTACCTTAAAGAGAGTTCCACTTTAAATTCTGTGCCTACTTCAAGGTAGTGCTATGTTAATAGCAGTTCCACCTTAAATTTAATGCTATGTTAATTCAAATTCCACTCTTAAGTTCTATGCCACCTTAATTATAGTACAATGTTAATTAAAGTTCCACCTTAAATTTAGTGCTATGTTAATTGACATTCCACCTCAAAGTCTGTGCCATCTTAAATTTAGTGCTATCTTAATAGCGGTTCCACCTTAAATTTAATGCTATGTTAATTGAAATTCCACCTTATATTCTGTGCCATCTTAAATTTAGTGCTATGTTAATTGAAGTTCTACATTAAATTCTGTGCCATCTTAAATTTAGTGCTATGTTAATAGTGGTTCCACCTTAAATTTAATGCTATGTTAATTGAAGTTCCACCTTAAATTTTGTTGCACGTTGAATTTTCTGTTATGTTAATAGCTGTTCCACCTTAAATTTAATGCTATGTTAATTGCTGTGGCACCTTAATTTTATTGCAGTGTTAATTGAAGTTCCACCTTAACTACTGTGCCACCTTAATTTTAATTCTACCTTAAAGAGAGTTCCACCTTAAATTCTGTGCCACCTTAAATTTAGTGCTATGTTAATTGAAGTTCCACCTTAAATTCTGTGCCATCTTAAATTTAGTGCTATGTTAATTGAAGTTCCACCTTAAATTTAAGGCTATGTAATGATAATTCCACCTTAAATTCTGTTCCACCTTAAATTTAGTGATTGTTAATAGCAGTTCCACCGTAATATCAGTGTCAGTGTAAACTCAGTGCTACCTTAAAAGAAGTTCCACCTTAAAATTCAGTGCTACCTTAGTGCAATTCCACCATAGAAAACTCATTATGTGTGCTGATATTGCTGAGCATTAGGCTGCATTAGGAGCATGTGAGACTAAGCGCTCCGTGCGTGAGTTTGTATGTGTGTGTGTGAGAGAGGTGGCCATTGTGACATCACGTGTGGCATGCTGCCAACATTCCGCCCATTCATTCCCTATGGGAAAAAATATCGACTTTGAACGTTAATTTTCGGAAAACCGTTTATCGCTTAGAAAAGCACAAGCACACCCCGCGGGTATAGGATCAACGATGCTGCAAAGTGTCGTGGCTTTAGCTCGAAAACTGTAGGAGGAGGAGCATTTAGTTTTTTTCAGTATAGAATAATAATAAGAAGAAGATTACGAAGAACAGTAAGTTGGCTTTTTCAAGCCAACTTAATTAGGCGCTTACATGCGGCGGATAGGCGGGTGGACTTTCAACTCATTATTATTCATCTATGTCGTGGTAACGTCTTTAATTTGGCTTTATTTCAGTTCGAACTTCATTCCAGCACAATCGAACGCATCACAATCACAAATTAGGCGCTTACATGCGGCGGATAGCGGCGGTGGGCTTTCATCTCATTATTATTCATCTATGTCGTGGTAACGTCTTTAATTTGGCTTTATTTCAGTTCGAACTTCATTCCAGCACAATCGAACGCATCACAATCACAAATTAGGCGCTTACATGCGGCGGATAGCGGCGGGTGGGCTTTCAACTCATTATTATTCATCTATGTCGTGGTAACGTCTTTAATTTGGCTTTATTTCAGTTCGAACTTCATTCCAGCACAATCGAACGCATCACAATCACAAATTAGGCGCTTACATGCGGCGGATAGCGGCAGGTGGGCTTTCATCTCATTATTATTCATCTATGTCGTGGTAACGTCTTTAATTTGGCTTTATTTCAGTTCGAACTTCTTTCCACCGCAATCGAACGCATCACAATCACAAATTAGGCGCTTACATGCGGCGGATAGCGCAGGGTGGCTTTCATCTCATTATTATTCATCTATGTCGTGGTAACGTCTTTAATTTGGCTTTATTTCAGTTCGAACTTCATTCCAGCACAATCGAACGCATCACAATCACAAATTAGGCGCTTACATGCGGCGGATAGCGGCAGGGTGGGACTTTCATCTCATTATTATTCATCTATGTCGTGGTAACGTCTTTAATTTGGCTTTATTTCAGTTCGAACTTCTTTCCAGCACAATCACAAATTAGGCGCTTACATGCGGCGGATAGCGGCAGGTGGGCTTTCATCTCATTATTATTCATCTATGTCGTGGTAACGTCTTTAATTTGGCTTTATTTCAGTTCGAACTTCATTCCAGCACAATCGAACACAATTAGGCGCATACATGCGGCGCATAGCGGCAGGGTGGGCTTTCATCTCATTATTATTCATCTATGTCGTGGTAACGTCTTTAATTTGGCTTTATTTCAGTTCGAACTTCATTCCAGCACAATCACAAATTAGGCGCTTACATGCGGCGGATAGCGGCAGGTGGGCTTTCATCTCATTATTATTCATCTATGTCGTGGTAACGTCTTTAATTTGGCTTTATTTCAGTTCGAACTTCATTCCAGCACAATCGAACGCATCACAATCACAAATTAGGCGCTTTGATCTCATTATTATTCATCTATGTCGTGGTAACGTCTTTAATTTGGCTTTATTTCAGTTCGAACTTCATTCCAGCACAATCACAAATTAGGCGCTTACATGCGGCAGATAGGGCAGGTGGGCTTTCATCTCATTATTATTCATCTATGTCGTGGTAACGTCTTTAATTTGGCTTTATTTCAGTTCGAACTTCATTCCAGCACAATCGAACGCATCACAATCACAAATTAGGCGCTTACATGCGGCGGATAGCGGCGGGTGGACTTTCATCTCATTATTATTCATCTATGTCGTGGTAACGTCTTTAATTTGGCTTTATTTCAGTTCGAACTTCATTCCAGCACAATCGAACGCATCACAATCACAAATTAGGCGCTTACATGCGGCGGATAGCGGCAGGGTGGGCTTTCATCTCATTATTATTCATCTATGTCGTGGTAACGTCTTTAATTTGGCTTTATTTCAGTTCGAACTTCATTCCAGCACAATCGAACGCATCACAATCACAAATTAGGCGCTTGATCTCATTATTATTCATCTATGTCGTGGTAACGTCTTTAATTTGGCTTTATTTCAGTTCGAACTTCATTCCAGCACAATCGAACGCGTCACAATCACAAATTAGGCGCTTACATGCGGCGGATAGCGGCAGGGTGGACTTTCATCTCATTATTATTCATCTATGTCGTGGTAACGTCTTTAATTTGGCTTTATTTCAGTTCGAACTTCATTCCAGCACAATCGAACGCATCACAATCACAAATTAGGCGCTTACATGCGGCGGATAGCGGCGGGTGGACTTTCATCTCATTATTATTCATCTATGTCGTGGTAACGTCTTTAATTTGGCTTTATTTCAGTTCGAACTTCATTCCAGCACAATCGAACGCATCACAATCACAAATTAGGCGCTGTGATCTCATTATTATTCATCTATGTCGTGGTAACGTCTTTAATTTGGCTTTATTTCAGTTCGAACTTCATTCCAGCACAATCGAACGCATCACAATCACAAATTAGGCGCTTACATGCGGCGGATAGCGGCAGGTGGGCTTTCATCTCATTATTATTCATCTATGTCGTGGTAACGTCTTTAATTTGGCTTTATTTCAGTTCGAACTTCATTCCAGCACAATCGAACGCATCACAATCACAAATTAGGCGCTTACATGCGGCGGATAGCGGCAGGTGGACTTTCATCTCATTATTATTCATCTATGTCGTGGTAACGTCTTTAATTTGGCTTTATTTCAGTTCGAACTTCATTCCAGCACAATCACAAATTAGGCGCTTACATGCGGCGGATAGCGGCAGGTGGGCTTTGATCTCATTATTATTCATCTATGTCGTGGTAACGTCTTTAATTTGGCTTTATTTCAGTTCGAACTTCATTCCAGCACAATCACAAATTAGGCGCTTACATGCGGCGGATAGCGGCAGGGTGGGCTTTCATCTCATTATTATTCATCTATGTCGTGGTAACGTCTTTAATTTGGCTTTATTTCAGTTCGAACTTCTTTCCACCGCAATCGAACGCATCACAATCACAAATTAGGCGCTTACATGCGGCGGATAGCGGCAGGGTGGACTTTCATCTCATTATTATTCATCTATGTCGTGGTAACGTCTTTAATTTGGCTTTATTTCAGTTCGAACTTCATTCCAGCACAATCGAACGCATCACAATCACAAATTAGGCGCTTTGATCTCATTATTATTCATCTATGTCGTGGTAACGTCTTTAATTTGGCTTTATTTCAGTTCGAACTTCATTCCAGCACAATCGAACGCATCACAATCACAAATTAGGCGCTTACATGCGGCGGATAGCGGCAGGTGGGACTTTCATCTCATTATTATTCATCTATGTCGTGGTAACGTCTTTAATTTGGCTTTATTTCAGTTCGAACTTCTTTCCAGCACAATCACAAATTAGGCGCTTACATGCGGCGGATAGCGGCAGGGTGGGCTTTCATCTCATTATTATTCATCTATGTCGTGGTAACGTCTTTAATTTGGCTTTATTTCAGTTCGAACTTCATTCCAGCACAATCGAACGCATCACAATCACAAATTAGGCGCTTACATGCGGCGGATAGCGGCAGGTGGGCTTTATCTCATTATTATTCATCTATGTCGTGGTAACGTCTTTAATTTGGCTTTATTTCAGTTCGAACTTCATTCCAGCACAATCGAACGCATCACAATCACAAATTAGGCGCTTTGACTCATTATTATTCATCTATGTCGTGGTAACGTCTTTAATTTGGCTTTATTTCAGTTCGAACTTCATTCCAGCACAATCGAACGCATCACAATCACAAATTAGCGCTTACATGCGGCGGATAGCGGCAGGTGGGCTTTCATCTCATTATTATTCATCTATGTCGTGGTAACGTCTTTAATTTGGCTTTATTTCAGTTCGAACTTCATTCCAGCACAATCACAAATTAGGCGCTTACATGCGGCGGATAGCGGCAGATGGGCTTTCATCTCATTATTATTCATCTATGTCGTGGTAACGTCTTTAATTTGGCTTTATTTCAGTTCGAACTTCATTCCAGCACAATCGAACACGTCACAATCACAAATTAGGCGCTTACATGCGGCGGATAGCGGCAGGTGGACTTTCATCTCATTATTATTCATCTATGTCGTGGTAACGTCTTTAATTTGGCTTTATTTCAGTTCGAACTTCATTCCAGCACAATCGATCACGTCACAATCACAAATTAGCGCTTACATGCGGCGGATAGCGGCAGGTGGACTTTCATCTCATTATTATTCATCTATGTCGTGGTAACATCTTTAATTTGGCTTTATTTCAGTTCGAACTTCATTCCAGCACATCGAACGCATCACAATCACAAATTAGGCGCTTACATGCGGCGGATAGCGGCAGGTGGGCTTTCATCTCATTATTATTCATCTATGTCGTGGTAACGTCTTTAATTTGGCTTTCTTTCAGTTCGAAATTCTTTCCATCACAATCACAAATTAGGCGCTTACATGCGGCGGATAGCGGCAGGTGGGCTTTGATCTCATTATTATTCATCTATGTCGTGGTAACGTCTTTAATTTGGCTTTATTTCAGTTCGAACTTCATTCCAGCACAATCGAACGCGTCGCAATCACAAATTAGGCGCGTAATGCGGGGATAGCGGCAGGTGGGCTTTCATCTCATTATTATCATCTATGTCATGGTAACGTCTTTAATTTGGCTTCATTTCAGTTCGAACTTCATTCCAGCACAATCGAACGATCACAATCACAAATTAGGCGCTTACATGCGGCGGATAGCGGCAGGTGGGCTTTGATCTCATTATTATTCATCTATGTCGTGGTAACGTCTTTAATTTGGCTTTATTTCAGTTCGAACTTCATTCCAGCACAATCGAACGCATCGCAATCACAAATTAGGCGCTTACATGCGGCGGATAGCGGCGGGTGGACTTTCATCTCATTATTATTCATCTATGTCGTGGTAACGTCTTTAATTTGGCTTTATTTCAGTTCGAACTTCATTCCAGCACAATCGAACGCGTCGCAATCACAAATTAGGCGCAGAGATGCGGCGGATAGCGGCAGGTGGGCTTTCATCTCATTATTATTCATCTATGTCGTGGTAACGTCTTTAATTTGGCTTCATTTCAGTTCGAACTTCTTTCCAGCACAATCGAACGAATCACAATCACAAATTAGGCGCTTACATGTGGCGGATAGCGGCAGGTGGGCTTTGATCTCATTATTATTCATCTATGTCGTGGTAACGTCTTGAATTGGGCTTTATTTCGGTTCGAACGTCTTTTCAGCACAATCGTACGCGTCGCAATCACAAATTAGGCGCTTACATGCGGCGGATAGCGGCGGGTGGACTTTCATCTCATTATTATTCATCTATGTCGTGGTAACGTCTTTAATTTGGCTTTACTTCACTTCGAACTTCATTCCAGCACAATCACAAATTAGGCACTTACATGCGGCGGATAGCGGCGGGTGGACTTTCATCTCATTATTATTTATCTATGTCGTGGTAACGTCTTTAATTTGGCTCTATTTCAGTTCGAACTTCATTCCAGCACAATCACAAATTAGGCGCTTACATGTGGCGGATAGCGGCAGGTGGGCTTTCCTCTCATTATTATTCATGTATGTCGTGGTAACGTCTTTAATTTGGCTTTATTTCAGTTCGAGCTTCTTTCCACCGCAATCGAACGCATCACAATCACAAATTAGGCGCTTACATGCGGCGGATAGCGGCAGGTGGGCTTTCATCTCATTATTATTCATCTTTTTCGTGGTAACGTCTTTAATTTGGCTTTATTTCACTTCGAAATTCTTTCCAGCACAATCACAAATTAGGCGCTTACATGCGGCGGATAGCGGCGGGTCGATTTTCAACTCATTATTATTCATCTATGTCGTGGTAACGGCTTTAATTTGGCTTTATTTCAGTTCGAACAACTTTCCAGCACAATCGAACGCCTCGCAATGACCAATTAGGCGCTTACATGCGGCGGAGAGCGGCAGGTGGGCTTTCATCTCAGTATTATTCATCTTTTTAGTGGTAACGTCTTTAATTTGACTTTATTTCAGTTCGAAATTCATTCCAGCACAATCACAAATTAGGCGCTTACATGCGGCGGATAGCGGCAGGTTTACTTTCATCTCATTATTATTTGTCTATGTCGTGGTAACGTCTTTAATTTGCCTTTTTTCAGTTAGAACTTCTTTCCACCGCAATCGAACGCATCACAATCACAAATCAGGCACTTACTATTCATCTATGTCGTGGTAACGTCTTTAATTTGGCTCTATTTCAGTTCGAACTTCATTCCAGCACAATCGATCACGTCACAATCACAAATTAGGCGCTTACATGCGGCGGATAGCGGCGGGTGGGTTTTCATCTCATTATTATTTGTCTATGTCGTGGTAACGTCTTTAATTTGGCTTTCTTTCAGTTAGAACTTCTTTCCACCGCAATCGAACGCATCACAATCACAAATTAGGCACTTACTATTCATCTATGTCGTGGTAACGTCTTTAATTTGTCTCTATTTCAGTTCGAACTTCATTCCAGCACAATTGATCACGTCACAATCAAAAATTAGGCGCGTACATGCGGCGGATAGCGGCAGGTGGGCTTTCATCTCATTATTATTCATCTATGTCGTGGTAACGTCTTCAATTTGGCTTTATTTCAGTTCGAACTTCATTCCAGCACAATCGAACGTGTCGGAATCACAAATTAGGTGCTTATTAATCATCTATGTCGTGGTAACGTCTTTAATTTGGCTGTATTCCAGTTCGAACTTCATTCCAGCACAATCAAACGCATCACAATCACAAATTAGGCGCTTACATGCGACGGATAGCGGCAGGTGGGCTTTGATCTCATTATTATTCGTCTATTTCATGGTAACGTCTTTAATTTGGCTTTATTTCAGTTCGAACTTTATGCCAGCACAATTGAAGGCATCACAATCACAAATTACGTACTTACATGCGGCGGATAGCGGCAGGTGGGCTTTCATCTCATTATTATTCATCTATGTCGTGGTAACGTCTTTAATTTCGCTTTATTTCAGTTCGAACTTCATTCCAGCACAATCGATCACGTCACAATCACAAATTAGGCGCTTACATGCGGCGGATAGCGGCAGGTGGGCTTTCATCTCACTATTATTCATCTTTTTCGTGGTAACGTCTTTAATTTGGCTTTATTTCAGTTCGAAATTCTTCCATCACAATCACAAATTAGGCGCTTACATGCGGCGGAGAGCGGCAGGTGGGCTTTCATCTCATTATTATTCATCTATGTCGTGGTAACGTCTTTAATTTGGCTTCATTTCAGTTCGAACTTCATTCCAGCACAATCGATCACGTCACAATCACAAATTAGGCGCTTACATGCGGCGGATAGCGGCAGGTGGACTTTCATCTCATTATTATTCATCTATGTCGTGGTAACGTCTTTAATTTGGCTTTATTTCAGTTCGAACTTTATTCCAGCACAATTGAAGGCATCACAATCACAAATTACGTGCTTACATGCGGCGGATAGCGGCAGGTGGGCTTTCATCTCATTATTATTCATCTATGTCGTGGTAACGTCTTTAATTTGGCTTTATTTCAGTTCGAACTTCATTCCAGCACAATCACAAATTAGGCGCTTACATGCGGCGGATAGCGGCAGGTGGACTTTCATCTCATTATTATTTGTCTATGTCGTGGTAACGTCTTTAATTTGGCTTTCTTTCAGTTAGAACTTCTTTCCACCGCAATCGAACGCATCACAATCACAAATTAGACACTTACTATTCATCTATGTCGTGGTAACGTCTTTAATTTGGCTCTATTTCAGTTCGAACTTCATTCCAGCACAATTGATCACGTCACAATCACAAATTAGGCGCGTACATGCGGCGGATAGCGGCAGTTGGGCCGTCATCTCATTATTATTCATCTATGTCGTGGTAACGTCTTTAATTTGGCTTTATTTCAGTTCGAACTTCATTCCAGCACAATCGAACGTGTCGGAATCACAAATTAGGTGCTTATTAATCATCTATGTCGTGGTAACGTCTTTAATTTGGCTTTATTCCAGTTCGAACTTCATTCCAGCACAATCAAACGCATCACAATCACAAATTAGGCGCTTACATGCGACGGATAGCGGCAGGTGGGCTTTGATCTCATTATTATTCGTCTATTTCGTGGTAACGTCTTTAATTTGGCTTTATGTCAGTTCGAACTTCATTCCAGCACAATCGAACGCATCACAATCACAAATTAGGCGCTTACATGCGGCGGATAGCGGCAGGTGGGCTTTGATCTCATTATTATTCATCTATTTCGTGGTAACGTCTTTAATTTGGCTTTATTTCAGTTCGAACTTCATTCCAGCACAATCGAACGCATCACAATCACAAATTAGGCGCTTACATGCGGCGGATAGCGGCAGGTGGGCTTTCATCTCATTATTATTCATCTATGTCGTGGTAACGTCTTTAATTTGGCTTTATTTTACTTCGAACTTCATTCCAGCACAATCGATCACGTCACAATCACAAATTAGGCACTTACGTGCGGCGGATAGCGGCAGGTGGATTTTCAACTCATTATTATTCATCTATTTCGTGGTAACGTCTTTAATTTGGCTTTATTTCAGTTCGAACTTCATTCCAGCACAATCACAAATTATGTGCTTACATGCGGCGGATAGCGGCAGGTGGGCTTTGATCTCATTATTATTCGTATATGTCGTGGTAACGTCTTTAATTTGGCTTTATGTCCGTTCGAACTTCATTCCAGCACAATCGAACGCATCACAATCACAAATTAGGCGCTTACATGCGGCAGATAGCGGCAGGTGGGCTTTGATCTCATTATTATTCGTCTATGTCGTGGTAACGTCTTTAATGCGGCTTTCTTTCACTTCGAACTTCTTTCCACCGCAATCGAACGCATCACAATTACAAATCAGGCGCTTACATGCGGCGGATAGCGGTGGGTGGACTTTCATCTCATTATTATTCATGTATTTCCTGGTAACGTCTTTAATTTGGCTTTATTTCAGTTCGAACTTCGTTCCACCGCAATCGAACGCATAACAATCACAAATTAGGCGCTTACATGCGGCGGATAGCGGCAGGTGGGCTTTTATCTCATTATTATTCGTCTATGTCGTGGTAACGTCTTTAATTTGGCTTTCTTTCACTTCGAACTTCATTCCAGCACAATCGAACGCATCACAATCACAAATTAGGCGCTTACATGCGGCGGATAGCAGCAGTTTTATTTTCATCTCATGATTTTTTACGTATTTTTTGGTAACGTCTTTAGTTTGGTTTTATTCCAGTTCAAACTTATTTCCAGCCCAATCGAACACTTCACAATGACAACGAAGGTGCTCATATTCAGTCGTTAGCTGCAGGTGGATTTTAAACTCATTATAATTCATCTATGTCGTGGTAACGTCTTTAATTTGGCTTTATTTCAGTTCGAACTTCTCTCCACCGCACTGTAAAGCTTCACAATGACGACGCAAACGTTTACATGCGGTGCCTAGCCGCAGTTGTATTTTCAGTGTCTTCTCTCACCGTGTTCTGGCTGTGTTCTCCATTCGTAGAGTTTGTAATTGTGTTCTGATGTTGTTCCAAATTTCATCGTAATGTTATCCTGGGGTTGATCTAATAGGGTATTGTGGTTCACCATCTTTACCGTATATACATAACGCTGCTGTCGGAAAACAATCTCATATATTCATTTTTCTGTTTTTGAAAATGCTGGTTGACCATGAAGAAAGAAACGGCCCATAATTACTTACATTAAAAATAAAGTAGGTTTTTACCTTTTCCTGTGAAATTATCATTTTAGACATATAAAGTTTTCTTCAAATAACAGTGATATGCTACATTTACAATACATGGCCATCTCTCATTTTTATATAGGTAAGTACTTTCAGCTATAGTTTTGATCAACTCTTTTTTTCTCTTTACAGGTTTTACTCTGGCTTTCCTCCCCCTCTACAGGATATCTGTGACATCACCCAGCTCCTGTAAGAAGACAGAGAAGTGTTCTAATGAAGTGTAATGTGTTAGACAGTCTTGGTGATGCGTCCTGGCCACTGACATCATCACATAGGGTTCTAGAAGTGTTCTGATGATCTGGTGGTTTTGTAATGGTGTTCTTTTGGTGCTCTAAAGGTGTTTTGTTGGTGTAATAATAATTTTCTAATGTTTTTCTGGTGATTTTGTATTGTTTTTTCATTGTGCTCTAATGGTGTTTTGATGGTTGTCTGATGGTGTTCTAAAGGTATTCTAACAGTGCTCTAAATGTGCTCTCCTGGAGTTCATAATGAGTTCTGATGGTGTTCTAATGGTGTTCTGATGACGTTCTGGTGGTGTTCCACCAGACGACCCAGACAGCAGTGCTCTTAGTTTTGTCTTATATCACACCAGTCTATCAGGTAGATACTGTTTCAGGGCAGTCAGGGCAATAAGCATCACTTGCTAACAGCTAGCTAGCTAATTCGCTTGTGTTTCCTATGCAAATCTAGCGAGTCACTGTTTTTATTGTTCGCTCTCAAAAAATAATGTATGAAATTATAACGTCACTACTGTTAAAACAGTAAGTTAGCGCCGTCTAAGCGTTGCCCCCCATCATCAGGAGATCACGAGTTCGATCCCTGGTGATGCTACAGGCGTCCGTAGCCGGGAGTCCGAGAGAGCACAACTGGCCTCGCTCTCTCTGGGTGGGTAGGATGGCCCCCATCACTTAACACGATGCTAGTCAGCGCAGGCGTCTGTTTTGAAATCACCTTCTTTCTCTCTCATGATTGTCTGTAATAATAACTAATAATAGCTGTGATAATTATGTACAGTACTTTAATTTCTGATGCTTATGTAATTTAAAATCTAGTACTTTTACTTTTAATATTCATTAAGTGATATTTTATTGAGAGCACTTCTGCTTTTACTCAAGTACAGACGCCTCCCAGGAGAGGCTAGAATAAAACGCTGACCGCCTATGTGGGTATTTCTCCGGTTTGGAAGCAATGTCTTTACTGGACTGAGAGGCTTGTATGCTTATACAAATTCACTAAGTCAACATAAATATTCCTGTGTCTTTTTCAATTATTAAAATTAGTATTTTCATTTACTAAATGTGTTGTCTTCCTACAGCTATCCATCTGCTGCATCTGATTGTCCACTAATAAGGCCTTACATCTTGTCCCAGGTACTTTTGTTTACAGTGACATTTGTAGTGTTGCTTTTCATAAAATTAGTATATATTTATTCACATATATTACTATATAATAAGCACAATATTATGTTTTTGAAACAATGGCTTACCTGCTTTGCTTTTTTCTTTATTTTTCACAGTGTTGTAGCTAACTTGGCTATTTTTAATTCTTCAACTGATCTGAACTGGGCAAAGTGAAACTGCTCTGCGCTCAAAGTGCCTTGTGTGGTTAAAGTGAAATCTTGTGCTAAAACCGTCACTGGGCTGGGGTCTGTGTGATTCCCAGTATTTGGTTCAATTCAGGGTTCTAGCTGAGGTGCTCTTGCTGATGTCTCTAGTGAAACTTTGGCTGCATCTGGGGGCCGAAGTAAGAAACTGCAGACCTGGGACGTTTACATGAAAATTAGTCCTTGGCCACCCTTGTGGCCCACTGAGTGAACTGCAGTTAAATTGTATCTAGTGCCCCTGTGGTCGACATAGTGAATTGCAAGGTAGAAACCTCTAGTGCCGGACTCAGTGTATTGCAAAATAACAACGTTCTCTGGCGCTTTCTAGTGCTCAAAGTAGTGTATGACAAAATAAAATGATCCTCTGGCGCCATCTAGTGGTTAGACTATTGCATTGTGTATTGCAAATTAAAATTGCTCTCTGACTTGCTTGCTATCTAGTGGTTAAATTGGTGTACTGCAAATTAACATCACCCTCTGGTGCCATCTAGTTGAAATAGCCAATTGCAAAATAAAATTGCCATTTTGTTAATGTGACGAGTAGTGAATCACAGAGTATAGCTAAAACAGTCTGCCTGCGATGGTCAACTTAGAAAAGTACAACTTATTTTTCTCTGACCCTTCACTTTGTGATTTGGATAATGGAATTTGCTCTGCATATGCAAATCACTAGTGGGAGAACAGTTAAAGAGTGGTAAAATTACAATATTGAAAACGTTGTGAAAGATTAATTGCTCTGTGCTCAGATTGTTTTGTGTGGTTAAAGTGAATTTGTGCACACTTGGTGAACTGCAATTAAATTGTATCTAGAGCCCCTGTGGTTGACATAGTAATTTCAAGGTAGACCCCTCTGGCTCCCTCTAGTGTCTGACTGAATGTAACACAATAACACAATTCTCTGGCACCATCTAGTGGTCAAACCAGCATCATCCATCTGCAGAGCAGGAAAGCCAGCCGCAGTTCTAGACCAGCAGTTCTAGGGTATGCCATACTTTTAGACGTACGCCACATACAAGAACGACAAGTACCTGTTACACTCATTTCGGAAGGTTATTTTTGGATCGTTGTCATTTCTCTCTTGTTATAATGGATGAATATGGTGTACTTTAGTTTGCTATGTGGTTATTCACTGGCGCTTTCTAGCACTCAAACCAACCTTAAAGACGACCTGCTGCAGAAGCTTCGTGAGCTCAGTTTGCTAAGGGAACAAAGCTCACGGGGGCCCGCTCGCACCCGGCAGACCTCTGCGTCTCCCGACGAGGGTGGCCCGACGAGGGTCCTTTGAACGGCAGAAGTGTGGGAAGAGGGCTGGGGTCGGTGCTAGGCTAAAGGGTAACCTAGCGGAGAACCTCACCTGGACCCCGAACACCAGCTTCATAACAGAGAAAGCCCAGCAGCGTCTCTATTCCCTGCGGAAGTTAAGGAAAGCTTATTTCCCACCCGTCATCCTTACCACCTTCTATAGAGGCACCATAGAGAGCATCCTCAGCAGCTGCATTACATCCCGGTTTGGGAATTGCACCGCTTTCGAATGCAAGACCCTCCAGCGAATAGTGAGGACAGCTGAAAAGATCATCGGGGTCTCTCTTTCCTCCATCACAGATATTTACACCACACGCTGCATCCGAAAAGCCACTAGCGTTGTGACTGACTGACCCCACACACCCCTCACACGAACTCCTCTGCCATCTGGAAGAAGGTACCGCAGCGTTCGGGCCGTCACAGCCAGACTGGGCAACAGCGTCTTTCAAAAAGCCATGAGATTCCTCAACTCCCACACGGACCCACACACACATATACATAACTCCCACACGGACCCACACACACACACGCATAACAATATGGGACTAACTCACTCCCCACTCCCACTTCTTGCAGTTCCAAATCATGAACACTGTATTTAAATATAGTTATTGCGTTTCACAGAAACACTTCACGTAATATGATTGTAGATCTGAATACTTGCATTTTGCACATTTTACTTCACTTGACTTGCTAACCTGACTTGCTGCTAGAATTACTGTTTTAACCAAATACTGTATGCTGTGTATTGCTGTTCTGATTGCTACCTCAGTGACTGCTATGCTCATATATGCTAGGCTCTCTTCTAAGCTGCTAATATGTCATAGTATGTAGCTCTGCGTTGCACAGCTCCACATACTCTCAGTACCGTGTTCTGCCTGTGTTCTGTTTTGTGTTCATTGTAAGTCTTTCATATTTATTTACTGAACTGTACTTGTGTTCCTGTGTTGGTCCTGAAGGAATGTTGTTCGTTTCACTGTGTACTTGTATGTAGCTGAAATGACAAAAAAGCCTGACTTGACTTGATGTTTCATATTTAGTTGTAGCTAATTTGACTAATTTTGACACAAAGTTAAGGCAGCTAGCTAACGTTCACTAGATTGTTAGATTTCATTAGCAGAACTTTTAGCTGTACGACCACCCTCGACTTAAAGTAGTTTTGGTATGTTTTTTTGTCATGATTTACAAGTTATTAGTGATAAACTAAATTCACTCTATTGGTTTAGTTCGATGTACATAGGCTACAGGTGCAAGTAACACTTAAAGTGCAGAAACAAGTTAGTGATCAATGAACCTGGTCACTAACTGCTGAGTAGCATCAGTTGTGTTTGAGCAGCAACATTGGTAAGCTTAACAACAGTTTACCACAGTGGTCACCGAGCCTGGTCCTGGAGATCTAGCTTCCTGTTAATGAGCCACACCTGGTCCAGCTAATTAGCTACTTCACAGGTCCTTGATAGGCTGAATCAGATGCAGCTGTGTTAGGTGAGGGTAGGGGACAGTATGCATCTACAGGTTGGAACTAAACTCTGTTTGCCAGAAAGATCTCCCAGAAGAGGGCCGAAAAAGATACCTCTGATGACTTTGCTTCAAAAAATCAAGAAGGCAGCAATGATGCACACACCACGTTCTCACACGCTGGCATTTACTTAGTCTGTCATTTTAGGGGGATGTCATCATTTTAGGTCGGGGTGTAGGACGATATTAGATATTAGAATGTTAAAACGAGCCGTTTACGTTACGGAGCTTCAAAGAACGATCTATGTAAACGTGCACGGTTCGGATTGGCTGTTTGGTCAGAAACACTTCTTATAACTTCAGGTCGGTGCTCTGACATCACGACAACAGTGAATTCAAAACAAGCTGTTCCTGCATAACTTTCATATATAAAAAGTGAGATGACGTGAGTTTAGCTCAGACATAGGCTCTTTTAGATTACGGGCCACGGTTCACACGCTGTTCCAAACTTCTCTGGAACTCTTACCGTCATTGAGAAGACTAATCAAAAATGCTTATAGACTTAAATAAAACTACTGGGCTGAATTTGCACCGTTTGTGTTCTTAGAAAAAGATGAGAAGGCTTCTTTTTTTGGTTGTGTATATATAAGGAACAGCTAGGTTGTAATTAACATAGTGCCTTAGAAGCATTTACCCTCAATGTGAAGACCAGCACTAAAATACTTACACAGTGTGAAACTGCAAACGAGCATCTGTCTGAAACGGTTTCGTGTTTATGACTATTATCCAAAAACCTATGGGCATTTTTCTATCTCTGACATTAAACCAAGCAGAAGGTGATCAGTACTTGTTGGATTTAAAGCCGCACCGTTAAACGGAGCTCAGCGATCGGTCGGTCAAATTCGGCTCTGTGCCCTAGGATCGTCGTTCGTGGCGACTCAAAAAATTAGCTTAATTAATATAACGCCATGTCAAGGAACGACTAAAAGAAGTTACCATCAATCTGAGAACCAGTCCTGAAACAGTCGCTTACGGTTTTACTTTCTCAGGGTTTCCAACAGAGAGCACACGTCTAGATCCCGTTAGAAAACCATGGGATGCATTTGCAATCAGCCACCTGTTAAAGCATTAGGAACATCTCAGTCTATGTCAAATCACGTTCTGGCCTTCATGGGCTTTGAGTCGTTAGAAGATCCAATTTTTGTGTGTGTCTTGGAATCTTCAAAACAAACCCCCCAAAAAAAAGGCTGCTGTGTGTGAAGCTTGGTGGCTTAGTGGGACCAGCCTTGGCCTCAGATGTAGGAGGTTGTGGGTTCAAGCCAAGAAGAAGGAGGGGAGAAAGGGAAGAGAAAAGAAAGAAAGAAAGAAAGAAAGAGTAGGTCAATTAAAGGGGCAATATTTTAGTCAGATCGCGAAGTAAATTGAGGGTCCAAGTAGGTAGAATTTTTGCATACCCAAAGGGTTAAGTGCAACTTTTTTTCCCAGCAAAATTCTGCATAACCCCCTCTTGTCCTCTCTCCTGGGCCCCAGGGGGGAAGACGGGTATACCTTCCCCCCTGGTTCTTGGGTTGCGCGCTCTGGCCTTCCTCACATGTCATGCATTGTACACCCTTCACCCTGTGTGTGTATCACCACCACCGTGATGTGAGGATCCTGCTCGGGATATGAACCGATAACCTCCAGACTGTAGAGGCAGGGCATCTACCAGTGAGCCACAGGATCTCACAAATGTCCTCCTTTTTTTTAACATTTGTCTTTGTTTTTGCCATCTTCGCTGATGAAGACATGCAAATGAAAGCCCTAAAGTGGGGCTTGAACCAACAACCCTCTGGTTGTAGAAACATGACTTATACCAGCAAGCCAAAGGGCCTACAGAGAGCCTCCTTTTTTTTTAACATTTGTCTTTGTTTTTGCCATCTTCGCTGATGAAGACGTGCAAATGAAAGCCTGAAAGTGGGGCTTGAACCAACAACCCTCTGGTTGTAAAAACATGATTTATACCAGCAAACCACAAAGCGTACAGAACAGTGCCTTTATTTTTTTGGACATTTGTCTTTGAGATTCCCAGGTTGTGCATCTACCCACATTTGGGCACATCTTGTGCCAGGATGATTTATGGAAGCGATGGTTCCAAAAGGCAGTTCCAGCTCTGGAGCTCTTACGGTAAAAAATGAAGACTGAATGCTTTTAGCCTTACAATAAACACTTGTAACAACACTATACTTTTTATGTTCCTGTTTTAGGAAGAGAGCTCTCAGGGAAACAGCAAATGCTAAGTAGCAGTAATGCTAACCAGTCGTCGCTCAGTATCCGGTAATGTCAGCGTCTGTTTGCTGTAGAAAAGGAAACGTACAGGTGAGGTTTTCTTCTGTGTTCTGTGTAAATGATTTGAAACAGTTTTAACTTTTCGATTTTAGCCGTTTAGCTCCGTTCACCCCCGTTCACTGAGGACCCGCTCTTGGGCACCCTCTGCTGTTTAGCAGTGATATTTTTTGAGATAAAGGTGGAAACTGGAAGAGACCAGACTCCTTATAAACCGGCTCTGTCAAACTTTGATTTGGCCATCCAGAAAGTTATGCCACTCCCTCATCCAGTGAGATAAGAAAAAAATGAACTATATTTGTATTGTACATGTAATTTACTATATTTACTCCAAATAGTACTGCTAAAGTATTTCAGTTACATAATATAGTGTAATGTTAGACAATCATGTTAAAATCTCAGTTTAAAACTATTTGTTTATTTTGTACTTTTGGGCTTTTTTTGTTGTTACCGCAAATACTGCATTTTGGCCCGACACGAAAATGACCGCTAGAGGGCGCTAATGAGCGTTTCAAGTTGAAAGTATAAAAAATGAAAGCGCTCAAAAACTGTTTTGCTCCTCATCGCCAGCAGATGGCGCAGTTCTGCACTGTCCCTCCTCATCACCAGCAGACGGCGCAGTTCCGCATTGTTCTTCCTCATCACCAGCAGATGGCGCAGTTACACACTCTCCCTAGAAACAGATCAGTAATCAGTGGAGTGGATATTCCTGTAATGAGCCACACCCACTGCAGCTAATTAGCTTCTTCAGAAGTGCCTGATTGGCTGAATCAGATGCATCTGTGTTAGCTCTTACCATACTATTGAAGGTTAGTCAAAAAATGCTTATGGCCTTAAAATAAGCCAGTGTGCTGGTTTATATGGTGTATTTAAAAAAACCCTGTCAAGACTTTCATCTGTGGTTTTTGGGTAAGAGTGTTATGTTACGGTGTAAAATATAAGGAACTGCTAGATTACAGATACTATGGTACCTCAGAAGTGTTTACCATCAATATGAAGCCTGGTACTAAAATGCTTAAAAACTGTTAAAGAGCAAATGCACATCTGTGTAAAATGGTCTAGAGTTTAATCTCCATGACTGTTACAGAGTCCAAAAAAACACTACTCCAAAAACACCTTTGTGTCTCTGACATTAAAATAAACAGAAAATGATAAACACAAATTAAATTGAAAATTTCAAACTCCAAACTCCTTTCTTGGTTGGTCAATCTTGGTTCGGTGGCCTAGGATTCTCATTCATGGTGACTCAAAAATTTGCAAAATTACAATATAACCATGCTAAGAAATGACTAGAGGTTACCATCAATTTGAGAACTAGTCCTGAAATAGCTACTGTTCATAAGAAAACGTAAGGCGATGGAGACTAAGAAATATCTGTAACTATGCAATGATTGGAAAATAACACTGAAATGACCAGAAACAGAAACGCACAAGTCATTGCAGAAAAGAATTACTGCTTAAAACTTTCTAAGCATAGTATCAAATGGAGAATTAACTGCTTCATTGGTCAAACTTAACTTGGAGCTCCAGCCTTCTTCTTTATGGTAACTTGTGAAATTAGCATATTACCATGTGTGGAAATCAATAAAAGTTACCATCAATTAACCAACTAGTCTTGAAGTAGTTATTGTTCATAGTGCCTTTTATTTGTATAAATTTGGGCCGCTCAGGTTGCGTCGTTTCCATGGCGCTGTGCTTGAGATGGTGGGCTGAACCAATACTGGCTCGTCTCAAATCCTGCCTACTATGGGTGAGGCTGAGGAACCTAAACACAACAAAAAAAAATAAATAAATAAAATTTGAAAAAACTGATCTCTGTTGCGATGCTGGTACTTACTCTATGTGTCTAGGCTTCTCGTTCGTGGTAGAAATACCTGTTTATTAGTGTTTTTTCTCGTCTTCACCGTCATCGAGAACAGCGTTCACATCACAAGCCTTATAAAGACTCGATTTATTTTTTTTTTATTTAATTGGCTTCTCTGATTGGTTGCTTGCTCATCAATATGCAAATATATGCAAAACTGGTGTGTAAGATCAATAAGTCCATGAGATTCTTGGCGTCTTGCATTCTGGGAAGGTTATTTGTGCTGCAGAAAATCCAGCTGAATGACGCTTCAGACTGAACTCAGACCAACAACCGGGAACTTTTCAGCATGGAATGAAGATCCAGAGGCCAAAATCCAGACCCAGTTTCCTGAAAGCATCACAGTGTTAACATGATCAGAGCTGTCAGAGCAAGTGAAAACAGTTAAACGTACCTCCAACATTTCATCAGTTACTACACAATCTATTCACCTCATTCACTCAGCAGGTTGACAACATAAAAACAATTGTGATGTTAAAAGTTTACTTCTAGCAATACTGTCATTTACTTAAAGATTATATATTCATAAATTGTCATTCATATAAAAAACATAAAAACCTTAATCAGGTAAACATCAAGGCACAACAAGCAGAGCAGAGAGCAGCCAAAAACTGATACCACCTAAAAACTACATTAGTACCTTAAAGAAAAACAGAGCTGCTACAAAAGCAGAGATCTATTATTTTTCTCTACTGGTCAAATTTCCTGAGATACTGAGGATAAGAATTGTCAATAAAAATAAATGAATAAATGGGAATGTAAATTAGAAATATCTAAAAAGTATCAGAAACGTTCTATGGGAATAAAAAGATCAAGCAAACAACCAAATCATAAACGGTCAGAAAAAGACAGCTGTACAACTTTTAGGAGTGTTTTCTCAAAACAGACACAAAGTCTTGTAAATTATGTCACTGTCACATTTCCAATGAAGCAGCACCAGCACAGTTACATTAATCAGCAAAATCTTCTGCTAATAATTCCTGACGGTAGACAGTTCTGGGCTGATAGTGGCTTTCACACATGAGTGTTGGTCAACTCCGGGGCAGATGTTAGGCATTCAGGCCAGAATAGGGCCAGATGCTGTAATGTTGAGTACAGCTTTGCCTTGGGTCTATATGTGTGGGCCAATTCTGGCATAAACGTTATGCACCAACAGTGTAGAGATTCTAAAGATTACAGTTGTTTCCATATCATTTTGTAAAGATTATAAGATTTTTGACTCAGATATCTGACATATATTTTAATGAGTAAGTTAATGAAAAAATAATAAATGTTATTGAATGTCCTGGTGACCTGAAATCTTCTCTGGCAATTTTAACCTGTTTTGAAGGCCACCAGCAGATGGCGCAGTTCTACACTGTCCCTCCTCAACACCAGCAGATGGCGCAGTTCCACACTGTCCCTCCTCACCACCAGCAGATGGCGCAGTTCTACACTGTCCCTCATCACCAGCAGCAGGTGAAGTTCATTACTAATTAAAGGCTTTTAGATTTAAGAGACGACGCTGAGTTTAAACCGTAAGATCTCCTTCAGCTGAAGCGAACTCAGCTTCGCTTACACAGCCCTCAGGTGGAGCTCTGACTGTGGATCAGTTCTAGTTTGGAGGACTGAACTCCTCTCCTCTTTATCTAGAACACCAACATGAGAACCACGGCACTAAAAAGATATTTGTGGTCAACTAAACTCCCCGAAGAGCGAAACGTGGACGAGTTTAGGTCTTTGCCTTTGTTTAGGTTTGCAGTCTCTCTCCAACAGTCTTAAACTATCACTCAGGTGAGAAGAAAGTCACTATAATCACTATAACAGAGCACTAAGAGCACCAGGACGGAAACTAGAACAGCACCACTTATTTTTTTTGCAATTAGCACTTTGTAAACACTTCACAAAAGTGATGTAGGAAGCTGATGCTAACATTATTAGCATGTGTGCTAGCAGTTAGAGAGTGTTCTTGTTAAGATTCTCCTCATTAACGTCAAAAACATTGGCAGTTAAGCCCTCCTGAGGTTTGTAAACGGAGCTCTGAGCTGATCTGGTCTTGCTGAAGACACTGTTTCTGTTTTGTTCTTGTACCTTTACATTTTCACACTGTTTACTAAAATAACAGCATCATTTCAGTTCATAATAATGTCTGATCAGCCTACCTGACCTTGGAGCCGTTCTTCTTCCTCCATTTTGAGTCACTCTCCTTCTAACAGGACACCTCATTGGCTGATCTGTTAACATTTCATTGGCTGATTGGTCCGTTATTAACACAGACCTCTTTGTCACCAGCAGATGGCGCAGTTCTAAACTGTCCCTCCTCATTACCACCAGATGGCGCAGTTCTACACTGTCCCTCCTCGTCACCAGCAGATGGCACAGTTCTGCACTGTCCCTCCTCATCATGTAACATAGATGATTATCATGGTGTAAACACTGAGCCAGTTTTAAAGACTTTGGGACGTAAAATTAATTAAATATTGAAAATGTTGTGCAAATAAACGTTAGCTTTCATAATTAAGTGCAATCAAGAAGCCAAAATCTGAACAGATTAATTTACAGTGACTCTTGTTTGTCATAAACTCCAAAAGTATTTTCAGAACCGCCTGGAGACTAAAGTCTTACCCAGAAACTGAAAGAATAATCAGAGGTTTTGTTTTATTCCACAGTTCGAGCAAAAATTCCACTGTTTCTTCTGAACTGCTAATAAAAAAAAATAAATAAAAAAAAACCTGTGACACACCTAATAAACTCACTGCTGCCTTCGATGGTACCTCCATCTCCACAACTGTGCTCATCATCGCCCTCCAGTGGTAGAAATAAATCACTGCATTACAGATTCAGAAAAATCAGTTTTTGTGTATTTTGTGTGGTTTTGTGTATTTTGTGTGGAGATAACATGCAGATACTAACGGTGGGACTTCATCCCAATTCTATTATATTTAAGCTATTTCCAATACATTTCCAGTGGATTGTACAAAGCAAAGCCTTTAAATAGTGGATTTATATGTTGTAACAGCAGTTTTCCATGCAGCCCGTCTCTCTCCTGAAGCCGTATCTGTCTTTTTAAAATTCTACTGTCCAAAACTCAGATCTGTACTAGACTGGAATGGATCAGAAATGGGATCATCTGATCTCTGCTTTGGTGTGAGATCAGACTAAACTAAAAGCACTACTGTCTAAGTCTGGGTCTCCCTAACTCTGGGTGTGAGTTTGGAGAAGATTGGACAAAGTCAAAAATGTCCTCTAAAAAAACTCAAAGGGGTCCCTCTGAGAGGATTTGTGGGTGAAAATGTTGACTTTCTCCGATCTTCTCCAAACTCAGACGGTGGGTTAGTGATGATCAGACGTAGACAGCTGCGCTCTTAGTACCATCCTAAAGTGTTCCAGAGCCGAGATCTGACTCTCCCATATCCAACACACTCCAGTGGAAAATATACAGGTTTCAGACGGTGGAGTTTTTCAGCTCCGACTGACTCAGTTCTTCCTGTTCTGACTCCTTCAGAATAAGAGTCCTTATCAGACTAACGCCGTGAATAAACGCTGCAGAACAGACAACCTGGAATTAACGACCCACGTTTCTTGATCAGGATACAGTACATTATAATTATAGAGTCTGAAAGATCTCCTGATTGAAGCGGCGGTAATGTTAATGATGAACAGCAGGGGGCGCACTCACACTGTTCGTCGTTCAGTTCCAACCGTACAAGACCAGAATCCACCCTCTTTAAAATGGGAGAGACTAAAAAACTCCAAACTGAGGGTCAAATTACCTTTTCAAAAACACATTTAAAGACACGATAAAATCTGACAAAACCTCATAAGAAGTTTGTAGCGTTTGGCTCAGTAACGCACAAAAAAACATCTTTTTTCAGCTCGTTCTGGCTACTGATCGCCACAACAAGGGGGAGGGCTCACAGCGCAACCAGCAAGCTGATTGGCTCTGCTTCTTGATGGGCGGGAGTTTCACCGTAAACAGACGCCATGTTGAGCGTTGCGAGTTTTCCATTCCCATTTCAATCAGTGGCCGGTCTCCTCAGTTATAACGGCTCGAAAAAAGCTGACATCTTTACAGCTGGACATTAGTTTACATCCGTCTTCTTGTCTGTCGGTCGTGTCCGCGTTCTCTGTTTCTCTGTGTGGACTTTCAGAATTAAAGACCCTTACCTTCTTTAAAGCAGCGCCACAGAAACGCTGGAGAGTGTTTCAGTGAGTCATGGAGTAGAGAAGAGAACAACTACAGCTACAACTACAACTACAATAGAATAAAGTAGAGCCCATTTCACTCATTTCTCTGCTCAGCTATCAATTTCTGCACGTACTCATTTTAATATTAAGCCACGCCCACAGACCCCCGCCCAATTCCACCAACTTTCCTAAATTTCTCCATAAGTTACTGGCTGATCTATATAAAATCATTCAGAGTGGTTTGGTGTGAAACGCCCTGTTCTACAGAAACTTACCGAGTCAGAACTGTTCACAGTGGTGGTGATAGGAACCAGACGTCCACCTCTAAAAGCTCCCTCACAGAGTTACTACATGAAATGCTTATGAATTCACTGCCTGATGACTGAGGCACTGTTTTATGATGGTTCTGAGATCAACATTTGGGCTACAATCTCCTTTTGAGTCCATTAATGGTGAAGGGATCCAGGTAAAGTAGGACCCAGTAAAGCTTATTATTTCAGATCTTCCATTATTTTACCATCATCCTCATCATCATTATCATCATCATTGTATATAAAACTCAGAAGATGTGTGGAGGTTCACTGGTGGTTTTGTGGACAAAGTTCTAGTATTATCTGTATAACAATAAGTAAGACTTCACAGTGACTGTGTTTTCATGAAGTTGTCATGTTATATTCAGTAACACTTCACTACAGTTACAGAATCACTCTGAAACATTCAGTACATATATTCAGATATACTTAGATACATTCAGTAGTAACAAGATAAAAACAGTCAACTAATAAAATGGTGATTATTAAACATGTCTTGGCTGATCAACTGTGCCTGGGGTCAGTGGGAAAGTACACGTTTTTCAGCCAACTGTCCGAGTAAAGCTCATCTGCCAGAAAGAGAAAATACAGAACTAAACACAAAACTGATGAGACCTTTTAATGAGTCACTTACAGTTACAAAATAAAGCAAAGGTTCAATTAGAAAGTCAACTACGGCTTGTGTTTCTGGGAACGCACCCCTCCCTTTCTGGTGCATAACGCGGCCGCTTCTTGACCACATCAGGAAAGACCATCAGCGTCAGTGATTTATGTTGCTGACACCTAAAAACAGACAATATTAATAAACCATTAATAACACAGTTTCAGATTATGTTCAACCACATCATCTTAGCCTGAAAGCAGTTCATTCAAATAGTAACCGGTTCACTAAACTGGGCCGGATTCATAAACCACACTGCGGAATTTATTATAATGTCGATGATGTGAATTACAAGTAGATTTTATTGCAAATTAACACCAACATGCGAATATAACCTCATTTAGTCAGAAAGTACATCTCCTGGTAAAAAGCCACTGTGCACTGATGGAGTTTCCTCATAGGCTACTGAAATGTAATTATTCATAACTGTGTTCACAGTTGATTACGTAATATATTTAAAACACACTGACTCATTTTGATCTGTTTAGATCAGGGTGTGAAACTCAACCACTAAAAGGGCCACATTAAAAAGCCTCAGTAAATTGGTGGGCCAGCTGTGTTTTTACTTAACATTTCTCAGTGATCCGAACGGACCACTGTTTATTCAACACATGCTGAAAGTGCAGCAGCAAAATAGCCACTGAACACTTATTCAGGAGTCAGTATGTTGCAGTGCATACTGGGGACTGTAGTGCATCTCAGGGTGAAACGGGCTAATAAGTACAGAAAAATAAAATCATTTCGCCGGCCGAATAGGACTGTGTCACAGGCCTGACTCGGCCTGCGCGCTTTGTGTTTGACACGTGGGGTTTAGAGCATGCATGTCTACTAGTTTAGAAGAAGAGTGGAAAAAACTGATGCTTCATCAACTCAGCACTAAGATTTAATATTCACATAAATAGCCTGTTGTTTTTGTCCAACCAAAACATCTGCAAAAACAGTTCAACCAAAACTTTTCAACAAGCACGACGGTGGCTGAGAAAGTCCAGCTTAATGCAGGTTCAAAAAGAGACGCAAACTCCAAAACACCTGGATCAAACTGACCACACCTGTACTACATTTACCAAACGCAGTGCACACTGAGAAAAGATGTAAATACTTAAAAGAGTTCAGTTAACATGACACCACATACATTACATTACATTACATTACACTGAATCATTCTTTTAAAAGATCTGAAGGAAATAAGAGAGGACGACAACTGTAAACACCCACCAAATATGCAGTCTTTCAAAGCCTGTCTTTGAACAGTCTCTCCTTTCATTTCCCAGCCCAGCTGAAATGACAGGTCTGCTTATAAGATAAGATAATCCTTTATTAGTCCCACAACAGGGAAACTCTCAGTGCTACAGCAGCAAAGGGAGAGCAAGGCACTCAAGAAAAGAGTAACAAGAAGAGAATGAACAAGCAAGTAATTAACCTTGGTTAACTAACAGTTGGTCAAGGCTGACCGCAAAATACGTCACATCATTTCCGGTGCAAACCTGGACACATACAAAAATAAACATTAGATTAAATAAGGTTTCTACTATGTTTGCAATAAACATGTACATACAGCTCGAAACACTGCTCAGCCAATGAGATTTCAGAATTGGTATAAAAATTTGCCTATAATATTACAGATATACGATACCTCTGATTGGCTAAGGGATGAGCTGGTGATGGAACTGAACAAACACACACTGGGAGGTGAAATCTGGACCCAAACTTGACATGAGACGTTCTGCTTTCTTTTTCCTGTTTTCATGTTTACCTGTATGTGTTCTAATTAATTAAATAATGTGCTTGGGTGCCTAAAATCTACTGAATGAATGGCTCAGTCTCCAACCACTCCATATTCTCTATCTAGTGAACTAATAAAAACAGCCTGTATGCCCAAATATTTCATTATATTAAAGCAGAAGGAAGACGACTACATCCAGCCACGGATAACAAGGCTCTCTGCTTAACAATTAAAGTTCCATTAACGTGTAGTTTTTTAATGACTTATGTTTCTTAGTGCACTTATGCAGGGTGTAGAAATTGATTCAGGACTCGGTCCAAAATATCTCGTCCTACCACAGAGCTCTTGGCGTCTTCAAGGTTTTTGCAGATAAAAAGCATCTGAAACAACAAACTCAGCCAAAATCTGCAACATGTCTGACCCTGACACTACAGTACACTATGCATCACATTTAATAGTACAGGGTGATTTAAAAAGATTAATCCCATTTCAAAGCACCGTATTTCTACAACTGTGAGTCACCTAGGAACCAATCACAATCCAACTGAAAGAGGCAGTCATAGTTTCTGACTGGCTCCCTTCAGTCTGCGAGGTGAAGCGACCCCTGAGCAGAAAGCGTTCTGCGTTCACCATTTCAATAAGAGTGAATCAGTCATAACTGTGCAGCGCGATTTATGTGGGCAGTGAAGCTCCAACAGCTCGGAGTGTTTGTCGTTGGTTCCACAACACCGGATGATCTCCGAAATCGCACTGAAAGAGCCGTGAGTGCAGCGACACCCGACATGCTCAATCGAGTATGGGATGAATCTGAATATGGCGTTGATGTTGTCCGTACAGCTGGAGGAGGTTCATACTGAGCACATATACAATTACATAATAAACTTTATGCTCACTAAACATTTACACTCTACTGCATTGTTCTGTAATGATTTACAAGTGAAATAAATCATTTTGAAATCAGATGAATCTTTCTGAATCACCCTGTATTTACCTATTCCTGTTAATAGAGGAGAGCGCACCTTCATGTACAAGCATCAATCACTATTTCACAGTTTTCTACTGCACTTAAGGTTGTTTGAGCTGAAATTGTGTTGTTTCAGATGCTTTTCATCTACCAAAACTTTAAAGAAGCCAAGAGCTTTTGGGCACGAGATATTTTGGACCGAGTCCCAATCACTACTAAACTTTAGTACACTA